>NC_061115.1:188841972-188995667 GCF_002878395.1 Capsicum annuum | reverse complement strand
TCAAGATTTCAAGTTCCTAGTTCAAGAACTCCAAGAACCATCATTAAGGCACGATTAATATCTCAAAAATGAGTATCGATCTAAAGTTCATCATTCAAGGTATGTGGGATTTTTCAACAAGAACTCTCTTTCGTTCTTGTGCCCAAAAGTAATATTCTTTACAAAGGCATGATTTTTATTTGATTTTTATGAATTTGATGCATGAACCCATATCTTATGATGATTATTATGAAATCTTGATGTTTATGATTTTGAAAGATGAATTTACATGTGTGGTGATATAAAGCATGAATCTTGAATGATATTTATCATGATTTTGATATTTCGGTTGTGAATCCCCATTAGAAATTGTGTTTTTTGAGAAAGTGTGTGTTATAAGCACGTTGATATTAAATATTTGAAACATTTGGAATGATTTGACCTTTTGGTCATAATGGAGTTGTTTTGTACTCGAGTGTGAAAGAAATTCACAACGTGGTTGATTTTGATAGATGGGAAGCATGATGGCTCCCGATGTATATTTATATATTACTGAAATTATTTAGTTGTGGATTTTCTTTGAAATGATCTGAGCTAAGTCTGGGAGAAATCTTTAGCACCAGTGGGAGGTATAAAGCGACCTTATTTCCCAAGAATTACGTGTCCCCGTAGGAGTGAGCATGAGGCTGATTTATATAGTGATCACTAGTTTATGTGGATTTGATATCGATAGTCCTACTCCGATGGCAAGGATAGGACGGCTCTCCCCAACGTGGGTTGTACGTTGGACTCTATGTAGCTCAAATGGTTTATGTCGGTTATAGGATCTCCCAATGTGTGTGTGCTTCCTTGTGTCTATGGTGAATGGTGAAGTGATTTGAAAGTGGAATTGTCAAGTTATTCTTTCGAAAGATTTAAATGATATTTACATTATGAGAATTGGTTTTCTTAATGAACTGAAAGTGATTGACAAATTATGTGATGACTCATAGAGGCTTGTCAGACTAGTATAGATGTTGGGAGTTGACTAAAAAGTCGTATTTTGTTATTTTTCTGAAATTCTTTTATTCTTAGATGATGATTACTCTATTGATATTTGAGGGTTATTTATGGAAACCCCGTTGATTTGTGTTGAACTGAATGAAAATGGCTCAAATGGTTACCTTGGGGCTACTCGTAGCCTCAAGCACCGTGTGATGCTCTGGGACCCATTTTCTGGGGTGTTACATAATGGCTCAATGGACTTCTTGAAAGGCCTCCAAAGCCTTGAACTACAGCAAACGCTGATGGAACTAATAAAAATTCCCCTGATCCAAATTTATATGGATGGGTTGCTGGAGGAGACTATTATACAACAGTAGATGCTTGGGAGGATACATATGCAGGAAGAGGGAGGCTGAGAAGGGCATATATCATTTCAAATTTTATTTAAGAGGAAACATTTGGTAGGAAGGTAAGTGTAGCCAAATTGGCTGATGAAATTGACATGAAAAATAAAACTGGATGAGCTGCGAATGTGAAAGAGTATCCAAAAATGAAATCCACCAGTTGTTGAAGTAAAAGAAGAAGGGTCAAGAGGACTGTAGCGGATTACTTTGCTAGAGACTGCAACTAGTAAGCTTGGACTCAATGAAGACCTAAAAAATACAGGACTAGAAATTTAAGGAAGCAGTTTCGCGAGCACGGAAGGTGGTAAGATTGTCGGTTAGAATTAAAACCTGAACCAACTACCCTTGAATTAAAAATATAGAATCAAGACAAGGTGGCAATTTCTCAAGGTAAACTTATGTCCCATGCCTCCTATTTATGGCTCTGTTTAGGTCAAAGGCAGTGGAAACAACAAGGCATAGGATTTCTTCCCAACTTCAAACCTTTTTGTTTCTACTGCCATCGACCTGATCATAGCCACAAGCAGAAGGCATGGAATACAAGTTTAACTTGAGAAATTGCCACCTTGGCTTGATCCCGTATTTTTAATTTAGGATTAGTTGGTTCAGGTTTCAATTTTGACTGACAATCTTATCAATTTCCTGTGCTCGCGAAACTTCTTCCTTAGAGTTCTGGTCCTACACTTTGTGAGAGTTTTCATGGAGGCCATACTCGTTATTTTCATTCTCTAGAAAAGTGTCAAGCTCCAGTCCTGTTGACCATTCTTTTTTTTTTAATGACCGATGGATTTTTATATTTGGATACACTCCCACATTTTAAGCTCATCCTACTTTTTCGTTTCTTATATCAATTTCATTGGCCAGATTTGCTAGAATTTCCTTTATTGATCCCCTGTGTTTCCCCTTAAACAAAGTCTGAGATGATATATGGCCTTCTCCACCTCCCTCTTCCTACATAGGTATTTTCCCAAGCACCTTCTGCTGTATAAAAGTCTCCTCTAATAATCCCTCTATAAATTTGGAATAGGGGAATTTCTATTGGTTCCATCATTGTTTGCTTCAGTGCGAGGCTTTGGAGACCTTTTAAGAAGTCCATTGCACTATTAAAACCGGTCCAATCACTCTTAGATATTTACACTGCCACCAAAAACTTAAAACCTTCCCCAATTTTGACTCAAAAACATGAGCATAGACCGTCATTAAATTGTATTAGAGTATCGACACCACCATATTGGAACCCTTCGGTCTTATTAGTTCATACTTATCAAACAAAACTGTACAATACAGGATCAATATCTAATCGGTAAAAAACTACATTCACAAAATCATTGCACTTTATGTGTGTCTGTTGTGGTAGACTGATCAATATTACATAACTCCACGCATGAAAGTGGATCCATTGCATTCACCTTATTCTTCCTACCCCATCAAAGACACTATAGTGTTGTTTATTCATCTGCATCCATGTGATGACTATCAAAAAAGAGGTGTGAAGATTCGTGACTTTTTTTATCTTAATACATTCAAAACAACTGATGAATCAAAATATCAATCTATTGCAACCGATGAATCAACTGTTGGAAGAAATCAAAATATCTCCTCCAACATATGGTCCATCTGTCGCAACAGTTAATCCATATATTGCAATAGATTATAAATCTATTGTGACAGACCAGGCATCTTTTATTCATCTGCACGCATGTGATGACTAATAAAAAGCGGTGAATCAGCTGTTAGAAGAAATCAAAACATCTCCATATATGGTCCATTTGTTGTAATAGATAATCTATATGTTATAACAGATGGTAAATCTGTTGTGGCAGATGGAGGATCTATTGCAACAGCTCAATAATAACGGCAATTATCAAGTCTTCTCAAAAATATTTTGAAAAGGTAAGAAGTATTAAAGAAAATGAAAAAGTCGTGACTTTTAATAGAAAACAAAATGACACCAGTTTGAATGTAATTAATACAATGGAGCTTAACTATAGTACCCATACTTTTACTAGCTTGAAATTTTTCCCTAAGAATGTTAGAATCTTTCTTTGAAAGATTAATACGCTTTTATAGGTGTGGTATTTTTGATATTTTCACCTTTTTCATGTGGAAAATTCCATAAGCTTTCCATCGATACAAAATTCGCCCAAATCCGACACCCGGGCGAAGAGTTAGAGCCTTTTTAGTGAGACAGTGTATCACCTGAGCCATCAGCGCGTCGTGGATCCAGTGTAAATGACAATTGTCAATTTTCAGTGTTTCTCCAGGATAGTGGCACATCGTGCCAAAATTCCAGGTCTTAAACAAGGTGGCAATGCGATAGCTCCGCATCGCGCCACCATGCAAATCCCTAATTGTCCAGTTCCAGTGACTTAGCGCGATAGTGGCATATCGCGCCAAGGATAAAAATTGGGAAATTTTCACAAGAATTAAAATACGTGTCCTAGGGTTAAAAGTGTCAATTTCTCTATCCTAAATAAGCTCGAAAACATGGATTTGAGCCTCCATTACACCAAAATATACTCTATTCTTTCAAAATCCTCTCAAGAACACATTAGCGTTTTTCATAGAAGATTCAAGTTCAAGAATTTCCTGTGTCAATCTTCGTGTATTTACGAGCCAAGGTATGCGTAGTATCTATTCATGGACTCTTTCCATTCATGAAGCCCATGAATCTCTTTTCCAACTTCAAGTTTATTGATTTCTTTAGGAGTTTCATGTTGGGTTTGTTTTGTTCATGCTGAAAATGATTAATTGAATTCTAATCCATGTTGGATGATCAATTTTGTGTGGAATTGATTAGTATATATGTATATGCATGTGAACTTACGATTAAACCCTATAATGATGAAATTAGAATTGAACCATGATGTCTAATTGTTGTACAATGTTGTTTACATATACTATGCCTCCCATATGTTTGATTGAATGCCTGTATGAAGGAAAAGTGCCCAACTAGCATGATATTATGAAATCCCCATTTATGTACAGGTTTATGCATATCACATGTTTGATAAAATGCTTCAATATATGAATTATGAATTGTGTTGTTGGTCATGTGTTCGAGTAAGTCATGTTATGTTAGTTTCTTTCCATTAAGTCCTGGGGATACTTGTACCCGACAACTTAGCTGTATGCCTAGAGCCATGTTATGTTTTCATGATACTCTAAAAAAGGTCATGATCCATAGAACTCAATCAGTTATGTGACTCAGGAAATCTCAGAAATCTCAGTAATCTCAGTAGTTCAGTAACCTCTGTGATCTTAGTATTCCCAGTAAGTCTTAGTAACTTCATTACTCTTAGTCATTCCTCAGATCTCAGTAGCATTCTGTCGGTCAACGAAACTGAGTAAATCCATTTTTAGCTCTGCCAAATGATACCATCAGTTAATCAATTCAGTTCAGTTTATTTAAGTAGTTCAGTATCTATTCAGTTGGGAGTAGGATTTAGCATCGAGTGAACCCAATGATGGGGATTGATCCTTAGAAACAATCTTGTGTTTCCGAAATATGTAGCCAGTATAGGTTGAGATGCACCCTATGCATTTAGGGAAATATACATATACATCTTATTTAGGTTACCTACTCGAAGGTCTTTACCCGTGGAACAGTATTGACACTCTTCCAGCTGGGGTTACAGGTTGGACCTCCCCAGTTCAGTTCTAAGGCATGTCGGTTAGATACTTACCTCCCACAGTCCCAGTCTAAGTCTTAGTCTTAGTAAAAGAACTCAGATAGTTTTTCAGATTTTAGGATTATCAAATACAGTCAAATTCAGATACTGTATGGAACTCAGCTAGTTCCATCTGATTCAGAACTGTCAGATACAGTAACTCATATTATCATTTATATCAGTTCACAGAACTCATGTAATCAGTATTCAACTTTAGGATTGTCACATACAGTCAACCAGACCAGTTCTTCATCATCAAAAGTATCAGAAACAGTTATTCATTTCAGTAACATAGTATCAGTCCCTCAGTATTTAGTAATACAGTATCAATCTATCTCACTTACTAGTGACTAGGGTCAATATTAGTAGACTCAGTATTCAGTCCTATCATGATCTCAATTATAGTTATGTAGTCATACATGTATTCTCGCGTTCATGTTAGTCAGCCAGTTAGTATTGTTTATGCATATGAACCATTTTCATTCAGCCTACCTCACTTGCATACCAGTACATTCAAAGTACTGCCACATTTATAATATGGTGTCTTATACGATAGGTTTAGAAGTACGAGCTCTAGACATCAGTAGCATCCTAGTTTAGCAGTCAGAGTCAGCTATGAGTCCTCATCCTTCAAGGATGTGATGATTACATTATTATTTCAGCTTTCAGTTTAATTCAGTTATCGAAGTTAGTTGGGGATATGCCCCATCAACTCCTTATTCAGACAGTTTAGAGGCTTTTAGACTATAATATGTCAGACAGTTACTTCAGATTTATTTTGATATTTGTTGTACCATTTTCAGAGCTTTATCATATGTTTATTTAGTTTTGAACCTTATGGCCTTACATTTTTTACATATTCTGCATAATTTCAGTATATTATTCAATTCTTTGTTACAGATATCAGTCATGGGTTAGCTTATGGTCCTTAAGGATTATAGGTATCGTGTAGCATTCCGGGTACCAGATTCGGATCGTTACATTAACAGACATTTCTTTTGTCCTTACACATCAAGATTCAATCCTCTATAAATAGGTCCCTCCTTAATGTTCATTCTGCTAAACTCTATTTATTTCTTGCATTTTTTCTTTTCATGTGACATCTTCAACAACTTCTCTTCAAAGAGCATATTCCTTTATCATTGAGGTAAGTTTTTTTCCGGTGTAAATCTACTAGTTTGTAGTACACATTGTATTGCATTTGGATTCTTTTCTTTATATTTGTCAATTCATGCGTGTTCTAGATATGGCTGGTCCTGTTTGGGATATTACTATTTTGCATGACACAGTGTGGGAACTTCAGAGGAAGGTTAATAACCTGCAGAGGGAGTTGGTCGTCGTGAGAGCGATGATATTCAGAGAGATGTAGAGGCTGATTAGGGCCCTGCTACTGTGAGTTGATTGCCCGACTATCATTAATGATGATAATGATGATAATAATAATAATAATTAGAATGCATTTTTTCTTTTAGCGTATGTATTTTAATTTTTCTATATCAGATCTATACCTAATGTATTTTATTTTTTGTTTAATGAAAAATTTATTTTTTAGTCGATTTTGGCTTTTTAATTTTTATTCAATTTTCATTCTGTCTATTTCTTCTTCTAAACATGTTACATGTTAACATGTCAACGATTGGAGGTAAGGAGCAATTTTGAATCCAATAGCAATAACAATTTTGTCTTTTGAGTTCTTTCAACAGATGGACCATGTGTTGGAACAGATTGGTCATCGGTTGGGTTTCTATCAACAAATTATCTATCTGTTGTGACAGATTTATCATCTGTTGGAGGAAAATATTCCAGTTTTATGAAACTATTGTGTTCTTCTAGCTAATGTCCATCTGCTGCCATAGATGGGTAATCTGTTAAAAATACTTGTGGCCTGTTGTATTGTTTAGTTCATTTTTGCCTCTTTTTATTGATGCATAAGTTATTATAAGGATATTTTATATATAATAAATGATAACATTATGTTCACAACAATGAGTGAAATATATAAAAGTACACAACAAACTACTATACAAGTTTCTACAATTACAATGACCATAGTGGATTACGATTCGGGCATGTAGTTCTTTTGTGGCCAACACGCTTACATACGGAGCACTGTTTCTTCTTGATGAAAATGATTCTCCGACTCCACGCCTCCTCTTATATGGCTTTCTTCCCGATTTCATAGTGCTTGGGTCAATATATGGATGAGGTATTAATCTCTCCATAAGCTCTGTAGGAACAATTCAAGATTCTTCGGGAGGCACCGGAGTAATATGCCTACTATATGCCATTTTATATTTTCCCACCGAATAATATTGATAGGAGTGCTCATAAACTTCATCTCCATATTTATGACCGTATTGAGCTTGAAGCGCTGCCATAGAATGTGGACAGGGTATTTTATCCAAGTAAAAAACTCCACACGTACAAGATCTTGTTTGAAGATCGATCATGGAAACATCACCATGACCAGTGATACTGAATTTGTAATTTGCTATTTTATGAGATAACAACCTATTCTCCAAACTGATGTTCGTTGATATTATTTTTTCAATTTTGACAACAAATTGGGATCTTTTTTTGGGCACTTGAACAGCACACGCCTTTCGTTAAAAAATTTTCCATACTTCTTGCTTATTTTTTCAAACATAGCCTTGATGGAAAATTCTCTTTCATTGCCAAACAATGAATTCACCAATTCAGCTATGTTTGATGTCATAATATTGTACATATACAAAAGAATCACTTAGTATGACATCATACTAAACTTGTAACTCAAACAAGACATTAAATCGATAGGAATGTACCTATCTTCCGAACAGAATGCCTGGGTCCATGTCTCGAAACCGACACGTACGAGAAATTCTGCTACCTTGGGATTCACATCCATTATTTGATTTAAATGGTCTAAAATCTCCTCTCTACTAAATGTTGTAGGTGCTCTATAAAAAAGGGTCACTACCCTTTCGTTGTGATAGTTCGTCCAAATATTCTCTCCAAGATGTCTGATGCAACAACCAAAGTAAGCTAAAGTGAAGAAATGTGAACCCATCTTGGAGTACTTGGATGCCTATCCGATACAAAACACAACTCTTTGGTATCTTTGACACAGCTTCACAGTTGTTCAAAAAAAAATCCATAAGAGGCATCACATTCGTTGTCTATTACACAAAAAGTGATAGGTAAGATGTGATTCTCCGCATCCTATGCCACCACCGCTAGCAGAACTCCATTATACCTTCTCCTCAAGAAGGTACAGTTGACTGCTATGACTTTTCTCAAATGTCGAAAACCTTGAATCCAAGCACCATAGGATACAAAAAAGTACTTGAACCTTCCATTTTTATCAAGATGCAATATCGTCTTACTTCCGAGATTTATGGACTTAATCATGTAATGGTAGGCATCCAGGACTGCATATCCATGCTCGAGTGTCCCACTAACCAAGTCCTTGGAAATCTCCATGGCCACATATATCTTCTAATAATTGACCAGGACACCCAATTTTTTACGGAGTTGATTGGCCATAACCCTTATTGTTGGGCCTTTGCCATCGGGAAAACTATTCCTGAAATATTCATCGAGGACCTTTGCCGTGCTGTGAGGATTTTGGCCAGAGATGTGCTCTGAACGACATGTGTGATACTTTTCATGTTTATGAATGATGAATCTATTAGAACTTGCATACTTCACCGCTCTCAACCATAAATTATAGTTTGAATTAGCACATTTGAAGCAAAAGACACTGCTTGAATTAATAACCTTCTTTATTCTAAAATCTTTTTTCAAGCAAGAACTAAACAAAGTGGTCGATAGTTCATTTTTTTCCTTGAATGATATTCGAATAAAAAAGCCAGTCCTATCATCTTGAAGATTTTTAGACTGTGTCGATTAAGAAGAACTACACATTGTATTGGTGACATCAACGGGCATAGATGTTTGATCATTATCTAGAATATTCATGTCTAGATCATCCAATCTATCATCAAAGATGTCTTGTTGTTGTATTGTTATACGTTTTGGTTCTTATTCTCTCTGGTCTTTTCAACCACGTTTACCCTTAACACCGACCTGGATGAATCACTAAGATAAGCATGCAACCAAACCTGATCGATTATCTTGAAAGGCAGTATACTCTAATTATCAAAGGAGTTGTGGATGTTGCTGATGACGAGTTCTTCTGATTGACAATTCAGTCCACAATAACTGATGATTAAGTTAACAAAATTATCATATGAAACAACACTTTGGACTGTCATAGCTATTATCTCTAGTATGTCACCCTCGTCTTAACGTCATACATATCGATTGCTCTTCTCAATCCATTGAACATGAAAATTCACCCCTATTTTTACTGATCCCTCCATTAGTTGTACCTAAATAATGTCATTTGTTAAAAAAGTTAATAGTGATTTCATAGTATCGTAAATGGATCCCAATAGATGTGTAATCAGTCACAATAAATTACTTACTTGTTTGGATTTATGTTACACTCCTGAATGATTTCAATAGATGAGTCATCTGTTGTAATAGGTGAATCATATATTACAACAGACTATATATCTGTTGGGATTGATATTATAGTACTGAGGAACCTTTGAAGCTGATTCCAATAGATGAGTGAGATGTTGTAACATAATTAACCTATTACGATAGATGGCTTACTTGTTGTAATAGACGATGATCTGTTAGAATCGAGGTCAGGTTCTATCACAACAGGTTACTAATATGTTGCAACAAATATTTACCATCTGTTGAAATCTTATTCGAGTTCTGTTGCAACAAGTTAATAATCTATTGCAATAGATACTTACCCTGTTGCAACAGACAATACGTCTATTGGAATTGAGTTCAGGTTCTGTTGCAACAGGTTTATAATATGTTGCAATAGATATTTACCTTGTTGTACTAGATAACTAATCTGTTTAAACAGATAAATCATCTATTTCAACAGATGACCTATCTATTCAATTCATGTTACGACATATAGAACCATAAGCATGAATCTAACATATTAGTCTTTCGTTGAAATAAATGTCTCATCTGCCGCAACTGATGATTTATCTGTTTAAACAGATGGCTTTTATGTTAGATTCATGATTATGTTCTATCCATTGTTGGATAAACAACACAATAGCAGTTACCCAGATGAAAAATTCAACTAAAAATTATAATTTGACTTACCAAAGTCTCCTATGAAGTAATGTCTAAGTGAAAAGTGATGTACGAAATAAGATTTCACCTAATAAATTGGTCAAATAGCAATAGTAGCGGAAACAACAACAATAACAATGACAATGGTCAACAAGAAGAAGATGAATATGATAATGAAGTAGAAGATAATGAATAAAGCAGCAACAACAATGAACAACAAAAATTGATAAGAGAGAGAAAACAACAATGGATGAGAAAAGAGAGAAATGCACCTTTTTTCCCTCTGTTTCCCATTTTATTAGGTAAACATTTGGAACAAAGTGTAAATTTAAAAACTTGTGGGCTATTCTTAAACTTACAAAACTTTCTTAATCCATAATAAAGTAATTGTCACCTCCACTCAATTATTAAGACTTGTGTCAACTACACCCCATTTTAAAACTCTTTTGTCACCTACAGCCCAAACCCCCTCTATCTTTACTTTATTGGTAAAGATTTTTTTTTCACTGATATATACACTTCACAAAATTTCAATCTACTCTCTTTTCTTAAATAATTATATTTCTTATTCATTTTCATAGAATTCTCTAGATTTTATTAGCATTGTATTTCTTTTTACCTAATAGTGATTTGGACTCAATTTAGGGTTGGCTTTTTTATTGAAGTGCATTATCTATTAGATTTTTGTTTGTTTTTCATTTTTGTTTGAATCATGTCTTCAACGTTTAGGCTCGATTCTACTCAAACTAGGAAACTAGGAATAGCAGGTTATTAGAGGAAAACAATTCTATTGCACTTTCAAGACCTTTTTTTGATTGGGGTGTTTTACCCGATCTCCGATCTCAAAGAACAAAAATAATTTATTATAAAGTGATTCTGTTTTGAACAATCAAATTAAGATTTTGTAAGACAAAATTGATTTTTCTCAAAATGTATCATGGTTGAAGTAGCCGCTAATAAACATGCAAAAGGAGGTATTATCAAGAAAAAATTGTTATTCCACAAAGTAAGAGGAGTTATAAGAGAAAATATTGCCATTGAGAAAATATTCGATTTCGATTTTGATTTTGAAGATGAAATCACGTCTCATAAAATAAATAAAAAAATCAAAAAGTGAAAATCATTGACCTATTCGAGTGATAAGGTTCAAGTGCAATGTGACAATTGACAAAGTAGTTGGCAAAAAGGATAACAAGAAAATTCATAAAAAATTGTAATGTAATTATAATGAGATTGTTTTGTTGATTTTTTATGTATTAAAAAACAGTATAATTTTAGTATGGTACATCAATTTTTAAAATAACATGCATATCAATTAGATTTCTCGATCTTTTTTTTTCTTAAGTTTAACTATATAATTTAGTGGTTACTTATTTATTACATTTTTTATAAGTATATGTATCAGTTAGTAATTTATGTACTTTTTCAAATATTTTTTCTAACATTGTTAATCGCTTTTTTTTTCTCTGGAGGAAAAACAGTATAGTCATTGTCTAATACCCCTTAATTACATAAGGGCAAAGAGGTCATTAGGACCCAAAAAAGAGGAAAATTTAATCAGTCTAAGGGACGAAGACCACCAAAGTGATACCCTACGATGAACAAGGATCCTAATGAGGATCTTAGTCCTCAGATTTCAAAGAAACATGCGACAGTAAAGAGCAGCCAAAATATTTGCAAAGACGGACCACCAAATCAGTCTTTCAACCCCTTCAAACTTCCTGTTAAAGAGCTTTGGGTATCAATATGGACTTGCAGCACCAACACAAAAAATGTTCAAGGTAGCAATAAAATTATTAGTTATTTGACATGAGTATCATGATTATACAATTTATATGGATTTAAATTTTATTTAGTTTTGGTAAAGTTTGAACGTAGTGAAAATTCAAGTGACTCATTTGGTTTGTTTTGACAAGTAATTTGATTATATAACAGGGATATAAATTGAATTAAGAAATTCATGGCTATAGTTGAAGAATTACAATCTGATATTACCTGAATTGAGAGAGTTCATGGAATTCTTTATAATGGGTGAATCATAGATAAGAATGACTTGGTACTAGTGAACTGATTATACATATGAAAATGGTACCTAAATTGATGATTATGGAATTTATAGTCCTTTCAAGGGAATCAAGTACAGGAACGACCTTACCAAATTTGGTGGATTAATCACTTGAAGTTATGACAAAGATAAGTGTTGTGACAATATAGGTAGTTGAAGAAGTTGAAGGGCATGCTCGAGGTGATGTGTTTGATATTTTAACATGAGTACTGTGAGTAGGAACTTTACCATGATTTGTGTTTTTATAATTTTGCATAGTTTATACATGATCTTTAAGAATGATATTACTGAATGCTTTGAAGTTGCACGCAGGACAAGTCTTTTACTTGATATGATATTGAAATGGTTATTTGTGATGTTTTCACTATTTTAAGACATATTTATCGATATTTCGATATGATTACTGTTACTTTGAAGTTTCTTCACTTACTTGAGAACTAACTTTAACTTGGATCTCGTACTAACTGCGGGTTCGTTAGACCTGGTGCACCCTGTATTTACATATTACTGTTAAAGCCCTCGCTAGTAGAAAGGTAGAACTAGCATACTCTTACTGACCTCCCTCGACTAGGGACCTACTGATAAAATTTGACTCCTTTATGAGGGGTCCACTGTTATGGCCTATTTCTTGAAGAAGAATGCCGCAGTGATTACATGATTCATTATTGCAAATCTTCCAAAGGATAAAATTTAGTATAAAATTAATTGTTGGTTATTACCAAATTTTCAAATTGAATTTCTTATATGATGGTTATAATTTTTTAAAAGAGAATTATTTCATGACATTTTCTAATTTTCATAATAGCTTATTTTATGAGTTGACCCCAGTAAAATGTTTGTGGTTAAGTGTCATTACTCACTGAGCTAGTGTCTCACTCCTCGCTATTTTTTAGAGAATGCATGTGAATGTGATGATTCGTTAACTACAGCATACGAGTTAGGAAATTCCTGTTTAGCCCCGCACTTGTTCGCATGAGTGAAAGCGTATTTATTTGCTATGGGATTTTCCTTAAAACCCTTCGAGTTTCTCCATAGTCATCTCATTTGAGTCTGAGTATTCTTTCATTTTTTGTAGACTTATGACTAGTGTTGAACTTTTATACACATTTGATGATGGGTTAGTATTGGCTTGTGAAGTATTTTGACCTTGTCTCATATTTAGAGATGGATTGAGTATTATTATGTTGTGAATGGGCTGTTGATTATATTGGTACATTGTTTTGGTGATGATTTTAGTTGTGTTGTTAAATTATGCAACATCAATTTTTGGATAGGCCAAAAAATAGGAAAACATTTTGCTCGATTTTCTGTAGAATACTAATGAGGCTTTCTTTAGAGTTCTAGCCTCTTTAGCACCGGTCATGGTCCTAATTTGGATCATGAAACACTGGTCATGATACATGAAAGTCAATGTGTTTGATGATCTTAGAAAAAGATGAAAAAAGAGCATTTCAAATTGTTTGAAAATTTGATATTTAGGCATTTCTTAAATATGCATAGTTTTAAAATGCAGTTACAGATCCTTTGTAATCTATTGCAAGCATAAATGGATAATGACAGGGATGATTTTGTTCATATTTAATATGAATGAAAAATATTGTATTTTGACAAGAGATAATTTTGTGTAGTTAGTGGGTTGAAATACAGTAAGAAGACTAATTTTAATTTTGATTTGAAAGTCAAAAACTAATTAATGGATAGATACTATCTGGATCTGAAAAATGTTAGGTAGTCAAATTTTTATGCTAATTTTATCGATAATGAAGATGTTATGTGAGATGAAGATTTGTACAATCTTGAAATGTTATACTTCATAATTTGAAATGCCCCAACTCTTGACCCTTAGAAAATTCTTGAGTTTTTGAGTCTGTAGACAGAATATGGTTAAAGGGTACCAGTCGTATGTTTGGGTACGACTCAGGGTCCTTTTCTTATATGCTTATCAGTGAGTTTGGGTTTGGTTTTTGTCCAAGGTACGACTAGGATTATACAGGTCGTATGATAGTGTATGAGTCGTATGTGGTTGGGTTGTATGATGCTCTACACTTTGCCTAGAGGATTCTATTAGGGGTACGAGTCATAGGTTACCACTCCTATGTTAAAATATGAGTTGGTCATGTGGGGTCGTTTGGTGACCACTATGCGGGTCCAAGGTGAGGCTCTGTGAGGGTCCAAGGTGAGGCCAAGGTGTAACGCCCTGAGTTTGGTACCTCGGATGCTACACGGTGCTAATGATCCTGAAGGACCACTAGCTAACTCATGACTGGTACCTGCTATGAGCATTGTACATAGTAATACTATAATAACAATAAAACTGAGATAAATGTAGAAATCTGGCAGAAATCTGCGATAAGGTTCAAAAATGAATAATGTTTGAACAAGGAATAAGATTACCAAAATTGAACATAAATACTAAAAATACTGGAGTCTTAATATCTAGCCTGAATATCTAGTCTGAAAGCCTCTAAACTGTATGAATAAGGAGTTGATGGGACATGTCCCCAACAAATCTCGGTTGCTAAAATGACTAAGTACTGAAATAATAAAATAATAGAACATCCTCGAATGCTAAGGACTCACGTCTAGAATATTGTTGCTGACTGAACCTGAAGCTGTTTATGCACGGTTGGGAACCTGAGCGTCCGAACTTATGGTATAAAACACCATAGCGCCAAAGAAAAGTATGAATCAGTATATTTGAATGTACTGGTTTGCAAAGTGAGGTAAGACTGAATGCAAGGGTCCATATGCATGACTATAACTGACTGAATAACATGAACATGACTACGTGGGGATACATACATGAATACATAACTGTAACTGAAATCATATGGATTATGGATTCTGAGTTACTAATAACATGGATTGCTGACAACATAGATTACTGATAACTGATATATTGATAACTAATACACTGATTACAGAGTGACTATGTCTGATAGTCTTGATTCAGATGGAACTTGTTGAGTTCCGTGCTGAGTTGAGTGACTATATCTGACAATCCTAAAATTTATAGAACTAGTTGAGTTCTTTACTGAAGAATGAAACTGAGACTGTGGGAGGTAGTCATCTAACCTACATGCCCTAAATAGAATAATGTAGCTGAGTTAGGGTCCAATCTATAACCCCAATTGGAAGGGCGACAATACCGCGCCACTGGTAAGGACAAATTATGAGTGACCTTCATCTATAAGGTACTCTAATGAGAGCGGTGGGACCCTCATCTAACAGGTTAAGCCACCTCATCAACCTTCATCTAGCAGGTTTGATATTTCAACCTACGCTGGCTACGTAGTTCTGGAATGCAAGGATTGCTTCTATGAATCACACTCTCTGCTAGAAGGTGAGTTCCCATCCTTGGGTTCACTCGATGCTGAATCCTACTCCCAACTGAATACGCACTAAACTGAGTGTACTGGACTGTACTAGACCAAGTTCACTGAATTTCTGTTGACAGACGAAATACTACTGAATTCTATTAACTGACTAAGTTTACTGTGATTTCTAAGTACTGAGTGAGACTGGAATGATGCTGAATTTACTGAGTTTTCCTGAGTCATGTGACTAAATTCTACTAATATATGGCTTGACTGAGAGTATCTTGAAAATTGACACTGGCTCTAGGCACACAACTAAATTATTGGGTATGAAATACCCCCAGGACTCAATAGCATGAACATAAATAGGACATGACACTTCTTGAACACACGACCATAATCAACAATTCATAATACAATCATTAAGGGATTTCACGAGGTATTTGATAATCATAATCTAGTACATGAGTAGGAATGCATTCTAACATATCATGAGTTCACAAATCAAATCTCATGAGTATTCCATCAATTAATTACAAGGCATAGCCTTAGCATGGGAGTCAACCTAAACACATAAATGTAGCATGGGGTCATTATTTAGATCACAATTGAGTCACAATTGTATAATTCATTTATTTAAGCATTTTGTCAAACACCTAGAGGGCATAATTTTGTACTTGGGCATGGAAATCATGGTATAGCATCATGACTATCATATTTCGTTCATAATTTAAGAGATCAACATAAGAGAATTCAATTCCAACATACATTCTACCATAATATCATGGGATACAATAAAGTTTTCAACTTGGAAACCATATATTAACATTAAACATGGATGGAATATAATTCTCAACATGAAAATCATAATTCATGGTTTAAATATTTGTTTCTTGAGCTCCAAAAATGAAAGGGTTCCTTGGATAAACACTTTACATACCTTTGATGGAAATTTCTTGAGAGTAAATGGATAGATATTGAATTTTTAATTTGAAATTAATCACCTAATGTTTTTTTTCTTGAGAAATTGTGAAAGAACGACTATCATTAGCCAAAAGAGGGCTAAATTTCGTGTTATGAGAGATGAAGGTTGGGGGAAAAAGACCTAATTACCCTTAAGGACGCGGGTTAAAAGACAGAAAAATGTGCCTAGCGACGCTACAACTGATGAGGTTCGTCGATGGTACCAACGCGATAACCGATGTGACACACCAACATCACATCGGTTCACTAAAATTTGGCTTGAGCTGAGGTTACGCGCCAACATCTCGTTGACTCACTATTTTGGGATTCCAAACAAGGTCTAGATGAGTTTCAAATAATCCAAAACTTGTTCAGGGACACCTATTGACCTCCTTGATCATGGATTAATAAAACTATAGGCCTTTAAAGGACTTTAAGGTCTAGAAATGAGATCGCTAATTTCCGAAGGCTAAAATAAACTAAGTTTAGAAATTTTGGCAGAATTTTTCAAGTTTGAGACCCCTTAACAAGCCTAAAGGACAAAATTAATCTAGAAATTTTTATGGGAGCTTAAAATATCTCCCCCTTGGAAACATTCGTCCTCAAATAAGACTGACTGAACTGAGAGTACTAGTAGACTAAATCCACTTACTGAATCATGAACATTATGACATGACTATAGGATTGATATTACTGACATGCTGAATTTTATTCGAAATATGCATATCTAATGCCTGAATACATGACTGATCTGATGTATGAATGCATGACTGGGAGTATTAATAAGCTGATCATGCATATATGATACATGACTGAACTGACTCATAAACATATGACTGGATATGCACAGGTATTTGATTCCAAGTTTGTAATTGAAATCTGAACATGAAACTGAATAAGCTTAAGGAAAGCTATTACCTTGGGCTGAGCCTAAGTTTGTAGAGAAGAGGTGAGGATACTTGGTTCGTATTTCTGCTACTGCTTCCCAAGTAACTCCCTCAACGGACTGATTTTACCAAAGAACTTTAACTAGAGAGACTTCTTTGTTCCTCAATCTGCGAGTCTGATAGTCAAGGATTTCTACTGAAATCTCTTCATAAGAGAGGCTGTTTTAAATATCTAGGCCCTGTATAGGGGTTACAACTATTGGGTTACCTATGCACTTCTTAATCAAGGAGACATGGAATATTGGATACACTGAGGCTAGATCTAAAGGCAATTCGAGCTCATAAGCTATCCTGCCAAAACGATTAAGAATTTTAAAGAGACTGACATAATGGGGACTGAGCTTTTCCTTCTTTCCGAACCTCTTCACTCTCTTCATAGGAGATACTTTTAAGTACACATAGTTTCCAATATCGAACTTGAGATCCTTTTTGCATATGTCTGGATATGATTTATGTTGGCTTTGAGCTGTTTTGAGCCTTTCTCTAATCAACTAAACTTTCTCTAAGGTATCAAAAACCAAGTCAAGTCCTACTACAATGGTCTCACTGACTTCGAACCATCCTATTGGATATCTGCATCTTCTACCGTAGAGGTCTTTGAATGGAGCCATAAAGAATACTGGAATTATATTTGTTGTTGTATGCAAACTCAATCAAAGGCAAGTGGTCTTCCCAACCACCCTTTAAATCAATTGCACACACCTTTAGTATATCTTTCAAGGTCTGAATGGTCCTATTTTCTTAACCATCTGTTTGAGGATGAAAGGCTGTACTGAGATAAACTCAGGTACTAAGACCTTTTTGGAATGCTTTCCAAAAATAATAGGTAAACTGGGTACCTCTATCTGCAATGATGGACAATGAACTTCCATGCAAAGTGATCAACTCCTTGATATAGAGTTTGGCATAATCCTCGAACAAAATACGTTGATTTGGTCATTCTGTCTACAACGACCCAAACTTAATCATGCTGACGATGAGTATGAGGCAAACCCATCACAAAGTCCATGTTCTCTTCTTCCCACTTCTAAGTAGGAATACTGAGCTCCTGTATGAACATACTAGGTTTCTGATGCTCGATCTTAATTTGTTGACATATTGAGCACTTAGCCACAAACTCTGTAATGTCTCTCTTTAACCCAGTCCACCAATAGATCTCCCACAAGTCGCGGTACATCTTAATGTCCCCTGGATGAATAGAGTAATGCGCATCATTTGCTTCTGTAAGAATTTATTGCCTCAAATTATCTATACCTGGAATACACAGATGACCCTAACAATGCAACACCCTATCTCCCCTTGGGAAAAAATCTCTACCTTCTAATCTCTGACTAATTCTTTTAGCTTAACTATACTGGGATGTCTATCCTGACTTTTCTTCTCCTCGGAAACTAGAGATGATTCAAAATTATTCTGAACCCATACACTACTTTTTATTGAATCGACTAAGCGGATGCCTAGTCGGGAAAGCTGATGAATTTACTGAGCTAACTTCTTACTATCCTCAACATAGGCAACACTATCCATAGACAGTCTACTGAGAGCATCAGCACTACATTGGCCTTGCCCGGATGATAAAGGACACTCATGTTGTAATCTTTTAAGAGCTCTAACCATTGTCTCTGATGGAGGTTCAAGTCTTTCTAAGAGAATACATTCTGAAGGCTTTTGTGATATATGAACACATCTACATGCACCCTACAGAAGTAATGCCTCCAAGTCTTTAAGGAAAACACTACAGTTGCTAACTCAAAATCATGAGTTGGATAGTCCTTCTCATGAGGCTTAATATGTCTGGAGGCATAAGCTATGACCTTACCATGCTGCATGAGGGCACAACCCAAACATACTCTGGATGCATCACAGTACATGACAAACCCATCTGAACCATTTGGAAGAGTTAAAATTGGGGTTGAGGTGAGTTGAGTATTCAACTCCTTAAAATTTTTGTCACATGAATCTGACACTAACACTTGAGTTTCTTCTGAGTCAATCTGTACATAGGGGATGCAATAGAAGAAAACCCCTCAAGAAACCATCGGTAATAGCCAACCAAACCCAAGAAACTCCTGATATCAGTCGGAGAAATGGGTCTGGGCTAGTTTCTCACTGTTTTGATCTTTTGAGAAAAAACTCAAATGCCATTGTCGGTAACTATATGGCCAAGGAATGCTACTGAACTTAGCCAAAATTTGCATATACTGAATTTGACAAACAACTAATAATTTCTGAGGGTCTGTAGTACTATTCTAAGATTATCTGGATTATCATGTTCCCTGCGAGAATAGACAAGGATGTCATTTATGAAAACTATGATGAACATATCCAAGTGCTACTTGAACATTTGGTTCATCAAATTCATGAAGGCTACTGGGGCATTGGTAAGACCAAAGGACATGACTAAGAATTCAAAATAACCATACCGAGTTCTGAAAGTTGTCTTCAGGATGTCACATTCTCTAACCCTGAGCAGATGATAGCTTGATATGGGGTTTATCTTAGAGAAGTAACTGGCAGCCTGAAGTTGGTCAAATAGTTCATCGATTCTGAGAAGTGGATACCTATTTTTAACTGTGAATTTATTGAGCTAATGATAGTCTATGCACATTCTAAGAGAACCGTCTTTCTTATGCACGAATAGAACTAGTGCACCCTACGGGGACATACTAGGTCTAATGAATCCCTTATCTAGGAGATACTTTAACTATTCTTTTAGCTCCTTGAGTTCTGCTTGTACCATTCTGTATGGCAGAACAGATATGGGTTGAGTATCTTGAAGAAGGTTAATGCCAAAGTCTATTTTCCTTTCAGAAGGAATTACTAGAAGATCTTCGGGAAAGACATCTGAGTATTCATTCACTACTAGAACTGATTCAAGACTGGGAGTTTCATAGCTAGAGTCCTTAAATCAAACAAGATGATAGACATATCCTTTAGATATTATTTTTCTTGCCCTTAGGTAGGAAATAAGCTGACCATTAAATGCTGAAGTACTACCCTTCTACTCTAGGATAGGTTCATTCAGAAACTGAATCTGGACAATTTTGTTTCTATAGTTGACTGTGGCATAGAAGAAATAAAGCCAATCTATGTTGAGAATTACATCAAAATCAGTCATCTCAAATTTGACTAAGTCTGCTGAAGTGACTTTCTGAGATACCATAATTGGACAATTCCTGTATACCCACCGAGCTATGATAGATTTACCCATTGGGATAGATAGTGAGAAGGGCTCTGCTAGAATTTCAGGACTAACTCTAAAAATAACTGTAATATAAGAAGTAACAAAATAGAAGGAAGCTCCTAGATCTAGCAAAGCATAAATATGTAAATGAAAGATCTCTAACGTACCAGTGACCACATCAGGAGAATTTTCCTAATTTTGTCAGGACTGAAGAGCATAGAGTCTATTTGGAAATTGCCCATTGGTAGTGCTGGAGGTTGCACCCTACTGATTCGAGTAACCGAACTAAGCTAAGGAACGATTATACTGACCCTAAAAACCTGACTGAGGATAATCTCTGAATCTGTGTCCTGACTTTCCACATCCAAAACAAACATCACTGTCAGCACTACAAACACCCTGATGGTGCTTGCCACAAGTCTAACAAAGAGGATGGGTTCGGGCACTTCTAACACTACCCTGAGAGTTAAAGCCTTGCACCCTATCTTTGTCACCATTCCAAAACTTAGAAACTGGAGCACTTGTTAAGGAAGGAGCTAGAACTGAAGACTTTGGGTGGAATTGACAACGCTTACCACCCTCTGACTTAGGTTGAGCAAAGTTGAAAGTACATGTCCTTACACTCTTATTCTGATTTTTCCCTCTCCTTAATCCTCTGCTCCTTAATCTGTTAATCATGGACCATAAGCTAAGCTATGTCTATCTCACTAATCAGAATCATGGTCCTGCACCCCTTGATGATACTATCATTCACTCTAGAAACAAACTTACTCATCTTAGCTCTGCTATCTGCCACTACATAAGGAGCGTATCTAGCTAATTGAGTAAACTTAAGAGAATACTCTTTCACTGTCATGTTGCCCTGCCTAAGGTTAGCAAACTCTAACACCTTAGCTTCTCTAAGCTTTAGGGGAAAGAATCTATCTAAGAAGGCAGTGGCAAACTCCTCCCATCTAATGGACCCTGCATCTGTGGCCTTCTCTGCTTTCCACTTCTTGCACTATATGTGAGCCACATCCTGTAACTGATATGTAGCTAGATCATCACTCTCACTAGCAGTTACCCCCATAATATCTGTAACCTTCTGCACCTGATCAAGGAATTCCTGAGGGTCCTCATCAGTTTTAAACCCAATAAAATAAGGAGAGTTCATTTAGGTAAAGTCCCAAATACCGGTTGTAGTAGAATTGGCCACAGGGTTAGCTAGAATGGTAGATGGGCATTTATTCTAAACAGCAACTGAATTAGCAAGAGTAGTGAATGCAGCTCCGAACTCTGCATGAGAGACGTATTCATCCAGGGGATTTGCCTGACAGGCTGAGGTGTTGACTAATTCCTGTTCCTCTTTTCGTTAGTCTTTTTGGGAGGCATGTTTTGTCAATAAAAGGGAGAAATAGATTAGACTGAGAGTTAAATTTGAGCTCATGCTCACTAGCATGATAGGAATACTAACTGAAGGGAAACTGTTCCTAAAACATTTCATAGCCTCCTGTACATAAATGTGATGCACAACACATCCATGCACAAGACACTACTAGATGTGGCTTTTTAAACTTCCTAGGACACTATTGAACCTTAGGCTTTGATACCAAACACCTTGAGTTTGGTACCCTGGATGCTACATGGTGTTAACGATCCCAAAGGATCACTAAGCTAACCCATGAATGGTACCTGTTGTGAGCACTATATATAGTAATACTGTAATAACACTAAAACTAAGATTAATGCGGAAATCTGACGGAAATATTCCATAAGGTTCAAAACTGAATAATGTTTGAACAAGGTATAAGAATACCAAAATTGAACATAAATACTGAAAATACTGAAGTCTAAATATCTAGTC
Organism: Capsicum annuum; assembly: GCF_002878395.1. Lineage (NCBI taxonomy): Eukaryota > Viridiplantae > Streptophyta > Magnoliopsida > Solanales > Solanaceae > Capsicum > Capsicum annuum. The sequence goes on along the minus strand of NC_061115.1, from coordinate 188,973,159 downwards.
TGAACATCTAGTCTGAAATCCTTAAACTGTCTGAATAAGGAGTTGATGGGACATGTCCCCAACTAACTCTGACTGCTAAAATGACTAAGTACTAAAATAATAAAATAATAAAATATCCTCGAATGATGAGGACTCACATCTAGTGTATTGCTGCTAACTAAACCTAAAGCTGTCTATGTATGGTTGGGAACTTGAGCATCTGAACCTATGGTATAAAACACCATAGCGCAAAATAAAAGTATCTATCAGTACGTGCGAATTTATTGAGTTTTCCTAAGTCATATGACTGACTGAATTCTACTAATCATGGCTTGACTGAGAGTATCTTGAAAAGTGACACTGGCTCTAGGCATATAGCTAAATTGTCGGGTATAAAATACCCTTAGGACTCGATAGAATGAACATAAATAGGACATGACACTTCTTGAACACACGACCATAATCAACAATTCATAATACAATTATTGAGGGATTTCATGAGGCATTTGATAATCATAATCTTGTACATAAGTAGGAATGCATTCTAACATATCGTAACTTCACAAATCAAATCTCATGAGCATTCCATTAATCAATAAAAAGGCATATCCTTAGCATGGGAGTTAACCTAAACACACGAATGTAGCATGGGGTCATTATTTAGATCACAATTGAGTAAAAATTGCACAATTCATTCATTTAAGCATTTTTTTCAAACACCTAGAAGGCATAATCTTGTACTTGGGCATGGACAACATGGTATAGCATCATGACTATCATATTTCTTTCATAATTTAAGATATCAACATAAGAAAATTCAATTCCAACATACATGCTATCATAATATCATGGGATATAATAAAGTTTTTAGCTTGGAAACCATACATTAACATTAACATGGATGGAAAACAATCCACAATACGGAAATCACAATTCATGATTTAAAAATTTGTTTATTGAGCTCCAAGAATGAAAGGAGTCCTTGAATGAACACTTTAGATACCTTGGATTGAAATTTCTCAAAAGTAAATGGAGAGATCTTGAATTCTTAATTTGAATTAATCACCTAGGGTTTTTTTTTTCTTGAGAAATTATGAAAGAATGACTATTATTAGCCAAAAGAGGGCTAAATTTTGTGTTATGAGGACTGAAGGTCGGGGAAAAAAGACCTAATTACCCTGAAGGATGTAGGTTTAAAAGATAGAAAAATGTGCCCAATGATGCTACAGCCGACGTGATAACCAACATGATGCACCGACATCGCATCGGTTTTCTAGAATTTGGCTTGATTAGAGGTTAATTTTATCTATCGACATGATTGGCAACGCGACGCGCCAACATCGCATTGACTCACTATTTTGGGATTCCAGAAAAGGTCTAAATGAGGTTCTAAAAATCCAAAACTTGTTCGGGGACACCTATTGGCCTCCTTGTTCATGAATTAACAAAAATATACGCCTTTAAAGGACTTTAAGGTAGCAAAATGAGATTACCAATTTTTGAAGGATAAAATAAACTAAGTCTAGAAACTTAGCTAGAATTTTCTAAGTTTGAGACCCCTTAACAAAACTAAAGGACTAAATTAAGCTAGAAATTTTTACGAGGTCTTACACCAGGGTATGGGATAGGGTGCCACTCGTACCCTATGGTAGGGTTATGGAGGTATGGTCGTACCCTCCGGCGAGTCAGTTTTTATCTTTTAAGTTGGGGGTATTCTGGATATTTTCCACCCCAAGACCCTTAAGTACCCATGTCTTAAAATATGTTGTGGCCTCTCATAACATACTATTGAAATATTAAAAACTCTACAAATGTTCTCTAACTTACTATTGAAAATTGGAGGCTAGGGTTTCCATAAGTGTTCATCTAGAGGCTAAAAGGATCAAGTTCATTTAGTAAATCATCTTGTATAAGGCATGTGACTCTTCCCTCATTGTTAGTTCATAAATTTCATGTGTTTTAAATCTTGATTATGATTCTTAAATGGTGGTTTTGTAAACCAATGTTGAGGATTTTGATGCATATTATTGAGTATTGTTTACTCTTGGTTTAAATTATGTTTATGCATGATTTTCATAATGGTTTGCAGATAATGGGTTATCCTTAAATGAATGGTTTATACTTTAGTTTTGGTGTTGGTAAATGCATGCCCTCAAAATGTTTGTGAAAATGCCTAAAAGAATGAACTAGTTACTTGACAATGTTGTTTTGAACTAAAGCTTTACCTAATGGTCATGAATGATTGGTAAATGATTTGAAAGGCCTTATTTTCCATGTAATGAACTAAATAGTAACCTTGGTGGTTAAATTTTTAACGGGTTTGAGTCCCTAAATATACACTTGAATTATGTCATTGTTAGATAATGGGTTTGAGCCCTAAAACTTTTAATTGAACAAGAATTTTTCTAGACGATGGGATCGAGTCCTAAAGTCAATTGAGTAAATGGTTGATTGATAATGATAATGGAATATGGCATACTTTCAAGTAGTGTCGGTATAATGATACCAACGAAATGCCTTGATAACTAATTGCCTTATTGGATGTGAATATGGAATGATGGTTTTGAATTGGGATTAATGGCGGGATGTGTAGCCGAACTGTAAAAGCGGAGTCCAAAAAACTAACACTGGAAATCGCACTAGCTGGTGTGGGTGTCTTATGATAGGGTGGTTCGAGTCCCCCTGAGTGAATATATGAATGGGAGGTTTGAGTCCCTTTTACTATATGAATTGGTGCTTAAGTCACCTTGATTATTTTGGGTGTTTAGAGTCCCCCATATATGCATTTTGGTTATGGGTATTCTCTGGTTTGTGTGGCTACATGTACTGGGGCCTTTCTAGCTAGGTGAGAGTTGGGCTCATATAGCCCGTGGGTTCCTTGTTCTAGTATGGTTATGCTACACAACCTAAGTTAGTAATTTTAAAAGTTCATGATAATTTTGTTTCCTATCTCAGCATGGTATATCTATATATATGTGTGTGTACACTAGTTATATGCATTGATTAATTGATTTTGGAACTGTTGGCATTATTTTATCCTTATCCTTGAGTTAGATGCTAGTGCTTCAACCTCTAACCATCTTTGAAATTATATCCCGACGTGATGCAGGTTTTAGTCATACATACCACACCTTTGGCTCAGTAGACTTAGACTTTAGATGAAGCTTGTGCTAACTTGAAGTGGCGATCTTTCATACTTCAGAAGACTCACTTTTTGTTTTGGATTCTTATGTTTCTTATGGGTTTAGTTTTGGATATCAATTTCGGCAATGGTCGAGGGCATGTCCTAACCGAATATTGTTTTACTTTCGGATAGAGGCTTTGTAGAACTACTTGAGGTTGGTATGGGCAGTGTCAGTAGTGGTGTTAGCCTTGAGAGTGTTCGATATTTTTTGAAGGTAGAAGTAAAAGATCATTCATAGTTGTGGATTTTAGATATGGTCACTTAAGGTTTGGTGGATTAAAAACTCACCAATAGAAAAATATGGTGATAGGTCTTCCAGAAATCATCATCCCTTCCCTAGTTTATGAAGAATGTGTTGTTTGAAAACAACATCATTCTCAATTTTCAAAAGTAAAGTCATGGAAAGCAAGGGTATTTTGGAGCTGGTGCATTCAGATATTTGTGGCCTAGTTAAACCAATTTCTAATGTAGGTAAAAGGTATTTCATTACCTTTATAGGTGATTATTCCCAAAAAATTTGGTGTATATTTTACAGGAAAAAACTAAAAGCTTTTAGAGCACTTAAAATCTTCAAGGCTCATGTAGAAAATGAAAATGGAAGGGTCATAAAGACTCTTCGAACTGATCGTGGGGGCGAGTATTGCTCAAAAGTAAAAGATTTTTGTGAATCTAATGTAATTCGAGGAGAGCTCACCACTGCTTATACATCACAACAAAATGGTGTATCAGAGAGGAATAATAGAATCATTCTCAATATGATGTGGAGTTTCTTGGCCAAAGAAAAAATGAAAAAGACTTTCTAGACAGAAACGATAAATTAGAGCATTCATGTATTGAATAGAAGTCCAACATTTGTTGTTCAAAGCATGACTCTAAAGGAGGCTTAGAGTGAAAGAAAACCAAATGTTAACCACTTCTGAATTTTTGGTTTAATTATCTATGCACATCTTCCAGACAAGCAAAAGAAGAAGCTCGATGACAAAAGCAAAAATATATCTTTCTCAATGTTAGTAAAGAATCAAAGGAATATAAATTACTTAATCCACTGTAGAAGAAGATTGTAATCATTAGAGATATAATTTTTGATGAAGAAAACACTTGGGAATGGGTATGCAATAGTCTGCTCCAATCATATTTGATACGGGAGTCGAAGAATTAGATGAAAAGCCCAAAAGTGGAGAGAATTCAACACTTGCAGCTGCTGAAATTTTACAAACTCTTAGTAGAAGTTCACCAATGGTTGAAACTATACCAACAGCTTTAGAAGAAACTGATGCAATAACTTAGCCTCTTCATCATTCTTGCAAAAAGCCTGTGTGGATGATGAACTATGAGGTAATAGGAATTAATGCAAATAATGATGTGGTTAACCATTTTACATTGTTTGCAGATTCTGGCCTGATAATTTTTTAAAGTGCTGTTAGAGAAGAAAAATGAAGGAAGGTGATGGATGATGAAATTGAAGTTATTGAAGGGAATGATACTTAGGAGCTTATTGATCTTCCTGAGAAGAACAAAATTATTGGTGTAAAGTTGGTCTATAAGACAAAACTGAAAGAAAATGGCAAAATCAACAAGTTTAGGTACGATTGGTGGCTAAATGATACGAGTAAGAGTATGGTGTAGATTATACTGAATTTTTTCTCCAGTTGCAAGGTACGACATTATTAGAATGCTAATTGCATTGGAAGCATAGAATTCATGGCCAATCTTCCAATTGAATATCCAATTAGCTTTGCTACATGGATACTTGGAGGAATATGTATTTATCAAACAACCCGCTGGTTATGTTAAGATTTGAAATGATCATTAGTTTTATTGATTAAAGAAAGGTCTTTATGGAGTAAAGCAAGCCCCATGGGCTTGGTATAGTCACATTGAGTCTTATTTTTAGAAAATGAGTTTTCAAAACTATCCATATGAGCCTACACTTTGTGAAAATATGGGAAAATGTGAAAATACTCATTGAGTGTTTGTATGTGGATGATCTCAGATTCATGGGGAACAATAGTGACATGTTTTCTGATTTCAATAAATCTATGATGGATGAATTTGTGATGTCTAATCTTGGTAAGATGCACTACTTTCTTGATTTAGAAGTAAAGCAATCTGATAATAGCATATTTGTTTTCCAAACGAAGTATGTGCAAGAAATTTTAAGCAGGTTTAACATGCAGAATCGGCTCAAGCGTCATCTCCACCATCTCCACTATTTGACTACTTCTTCACCTTCCTCCATTTTTCTTTCCTTATAAATCTTCGACCTTTTCTCTTTTTTTTTATTGCCTATTTTTTATCAAAATCTTATCGAAATTTTAAGAATTAAAAATCTAAATTAAAAAAATTAAGAATCTTTAAGACAACATTGTATTTTCAATACCATGTTATTTTTCACCACACTTCAATCCAAGAAAGTCTTCTAATTCAAATTATGAATTTCCCCTCACCCCCCATTAGCCGCCACCACCGCCACCTCCTTTTACCAAATTTGGGGTGGAATTAATAAATAAAGAATAAAAATATAATTGGGCAGCACTTTCCACATGGTAGCAAACCAAACTATTTTTGGCCTATGACAATTGGGTACTTACTCCTTGCCATATTAATCAAAATTCAAGCAATTGATCTCTTAAATATCTATACTCAAAATTAGTCAAAAATTATTGTAGTTATAGAGGAAAGAGTGAGGGTGCATTATGTTATATGCGAGAGATTGTTGAAAATTTAATTATGTTTGTTTGTCTAATTCCATCTGATGATATAGATTAGGTGATGATTCAAGAATATTGATATTTTGTTTGGCGAGAATGATGAAATTTTAATTTGGGTTTGTAAAATTGAAAATGCTGGAAAATAAGGGGAAAGAATAATTATAAATAAAAAAATCAAAATTGACCACTCAAAACGTGTGGGTTTCACCCTTCAATAAAGATGTGATTGTGGCTTTTTAGGGGTGTAATAATTTCTGTTTTAAATAGTTCAGGTCATAGGACTCCCGCAAAGTTGGAGTGTGTAGTTAGGATTTCGAGTATATGTTTGGGGGGGAGGGTTCTTAGACCATTTTCTCCATCATTAATTGTGTCTCTTTTTCCTTCAAGATTTATAATTTAGATATTTTTTATATATTTTTCAATTGTGTTCTTATTATATAACTATTTTGGATTTGTTCTTATTATTATTGATCATGATTTACTCTCACTAATAAAGATCTTTTCCTGTGAGTGTGGAGGTTGTATTAGAAACGCCTACTTCAACCAAAAAGATTGATGATGTTCTTGTTGATCCAATCATGGAGAAAGATACATTATGCGATAATATTTCCGTACAATTGAATGGTAAAGTTTTTCTTCTTTCAGATCAAAATTTTATTTGTTATATAACTAAATTGTATAATATTAAATGATCCAATATATTATTTTTATTGTGTGTTTTGTTGATGAAATATAATAGATTTTGGTTATTTTTTTTTTATCATTCATAGTTTGTAACATTGAGGCTGAAAATAACCTTGTCAACAATCAATTACCATTGGATTAATTGTCTTTTTTGCTCAGACTCAATTAGTAGCTTTGAAACTTACATTTAAAGAATTGGAAACACCAAAAAAAAAATTACACATAACTTCTTCAGTGATTTATGATAAATTTTTAGTAGGGTGTCATAATGAATATGGTCCATCTAAAAAATATCCTTTGTACTTCAAGAGCAAGCACTCATTTGAATATTATATTAAATTTGAGGTTTCACTAGTGTTGACTGATCAATTCACTAGTTATTGTTATTAGGATGTGAAGTCTAGTGCAACACCTGATTTTTTAATATTTAAATTTATTATTCAATTTACATTTTAATTACAGAATAATTATGTTTGTTTGTCTTGTTTTTTTACTCAAATAATTTAGTTAGTTAACAATGTATTACTTTGATATCAAAATTGTAAAGGTTAATGGATATTTTTTTGATAACATCACCAAAACAGTTGTTATGTTTCAAATTGTATGTAGGTGTACTGCTACTGCTGCTTTAAAGAATAAGATAATTTTTAATTTTATCCTAGCTGATATTAAAATTGTAGAAAAGAATAGATTTCACACTTTAGTTTATACTGAACGCTAATGGAATGACAAGATATGTTTCTAGCTTGCAAATACTTTTTTAGATTTATCATTTGTAAGTTATTTTACCTGATAAGTTGTGTTTGATTTCAATTTTTTGATTCTTACAATTTGCATGTTTTCAAACAAAATAAATCAAATATTAATTACACAAATTTTTGTGTATTTTTTGAATTCTCAATTATTTGTGAACTACAAAATTATTATTATTGATGAAGATTTTTTTCATTAGTGTTACTGCCCCTTTGATTTATCATTATATAATTGATTATGTTTTTTAAAATTGTATTGCTAAATATGTAGTAACATTTTGTATTATTGTATATGTATTGTTTCTAATTCTAGTTTTTTAAAACCGGCATATTGATGTGATTATATATTATTTGCAGAAAAAGGGAAAGTATAGTGTGATGAAGTCAATTATATACACCACTATCAATATTTTTTTCATTAAATGGCTTCATCCAGTTGAGAAGCAATGGTAGAATTTGAATAAGGACATGGGACGTATAACTCTTAAACACTATGTTAGCCAGTACATTAAAGGTTTCAATATACCTACAAATTCACCTTGGATTTCTGTTGATAATATTTTCATTTCTGTAAATGTTACTGACTAATTCTATGAAATTCTGATTATTTTCTGCATTATACATAGGTGTCTGTATGTATATGATTCATTAATTGGAGGGGTTGTAAATACAAGAATGTCTCTAATCATGTTCAATACCTTGCTATCATGATACTTATATTTTTACTTGTCATTGACTTTTATGGTAAACGAGTGGATATTGAGTTGCAGCGAGAACCTACATACATTGATAAGTCCAAGACTGATCGATTAGAGTATGTATTTGTGAAGGAAGTATCCCAGCAAGGCCCACAATATAAGTATGTTATATTCGTATCTTCATAATTATATTCAATAAATATACATATTTCTTCCACAAATAATATTGATACATTTTTCTTTTAAAATAATTATAGCATGTTTATGGTGTTTGCTAAATTTATTAGCCATGGTCAATTCAAGAAATATATGAAGGAGCGAAGACACGTGTGAGTATGGTAGGAGGATATTCAAAAACTTTTTCTATTTTTTACAGAGTTGCACCAGGGACCAACTCATAGCCCATTTTTATTTGCTTTGGTAATGGATACTTTGACATAACATATTCATGGGGAGGTGCTTTGGTGTATATTATTTGCTGACGATGTTTTTCTGATTGATGAGACTAGGTAAGGAGTTAATGATAATTTAGAGGTTTTGAAATAGACCCTTGAGTCTAAAGAATTTAGGTTGAGTAGGACTAAGACGAAATACTTGGAATATAAGTTTAGTGATTTATTGCATGAGACTGGCGTAGAAGTGAAACTGGATTCTCAGGTCATTCAAAAGAGAGAGAATTTTAAGTATCTTGGGTCTATGATTCAGGGAAATGGTGATATTGACGAGGATATCACACATCATATTGGTGCAGGGTGGTTGAAATGAAGGCTCGCTTCACGAGTATTGTGTGATAAGAAGGTATCTCCTAAGATTAAGGTAAGCTTTATAGAGGGACGGTTTGACCAGCTATGTTGTATGGAGCAAAGTGTTGGCCAATTAAGAGTTCCTACATCCAAAAGTTGAAGGTGGTGGAGATGAGAATGTTAAGATGGATGTATGGGCTTACTATGAAAGATATGGTTAGATATGAGATTATTCGGGAGAGAGTGGTAGTGGCTTTAGTGGAGAACAAGATGCGGGAAGTGAAGTTGCAATAGTTTGGGCATGTGATGATGAGGTGCATGGATGCTCCAGTACGGAGGTGTGAGAAGCTGGATATGGATGGTTTTAGGTGGGATAGAGGTAGGCCGAAAAAGTACTGGAGGAATTTGATTAGGCATGATATGGAGTACTTATAGCTTATAGGGGACATTCCCCTTTATAGAAAGGTATAGAGGACTCGATTTAGGGTAGAGGGTTAGTAGGTAGGAGTTCAACCATTATAATAGGGAAGAGTGTTTTGTTTGTATCTACGCCTAGAGTTTCTTGGTTATGGTGTTTCAGTGATGTCTATGTTTTTGGATAGATAGTTTATAGTAGTACCTTGTGGGTGTCTTATTTCCTATATTGTCTAGCATTGTGTTATCCCGTCTTGTTTTGTGATTTTGTGCTTTTGTTTATTATATTGTTATATATCCTAATTCTGGTGTCTATCGAAAATAGCCTCCCTACTTCATCTGAGGTAGTGGTATGGACTGCGTACACTTTATCCTCCCCAGACCTCACTTTGTGGAAATACACTGAGTATGTTATTGTTGTTGTTGGTGGTGGTGGTGTGTTTGAGATTTCAAGTAGAATATTTGGAATTTCCATCCACCATTTCAGATATGGTGCACTATTTTGGGACTATTCAAAAAGAAAGCAGAATGATAGAGCAATTAGTGAAAGTGAGATAACTAAAATGTTATTAGCAAACTTGGTGGTATAAAAGTTCTAGAGAAGTTGTTCCAAAATTTCAAATACCTCAGCATACTAGTCACAAAATCAGAAAGTTGTAGACTTAATAACAAATATTACTTAGGTACTGATTATATGACTCTGTTCATTTCTGATTATTTTTTAAAAATAATTTTACATTCAACTTATTTTGTTCTATCAAAGATATCTATCAACTTTACAAATATTGATTTTTTATTTAAGTTTATATCACATTTTGAATATGTTGAATCATTTTGTATGTGCTATGTTATATCAATACCTTATTGGATATTTTTAATATATAACATAGCACATACAAAATGATTCAACACATCTAAAACGTGATATGAACTTTAATAACAAAACAACATTTGTAAAAGGGATAGACATCTTTAATAGAAAAAAATAAGTTTGAATATAACATTACTTTTTAAAAAACAATTAGAGATGGACAAAGTCATCTAATCAATACCAAAGCAATATTAGTTATCAAGTCTACAACTTTCTGATTTTGTAACTGATATACTGAAGTATTTGAAATAACTTTTCTAGAGCTTTTCTGACCACCAAGTTTTCTAATAACATTTTTAGTTACTTTACTTTTACTAATTGATCCATCATTCTACATTCTTCTTGCATAGTCTCATATTAGTGCATCATATCTGAGATGATTGTTAGAAGCACCAAATATTCTACTTGAAATTTTAAATACCCTATGGCTAATAAATTCAGCAAAGTCACACACAAACATGCCACAATTAGTGTAAAAGGAAAAAGTATCAATTTTATTTTATGGAAGAAACATGTATATTTATAAAAAAAAATGAATATATGAGTATAACATACTTAGATTGTGGGTCCTACTGGAGTGCATTTTTCACAAGTACATACTCTAATGGATCAGTCATGGACTTATCAATGTATGCAAGTTTTTGTTGCCACTCAATATCTGCTCATTTATCATAAAAATCAGTAACAAGAAAAAATACAGGTACCATAGTAGCATGAGATTGAACATGATTAGAGAAATTCTTTGTAACAGCCCACATTTTTGAGCTAGACTTTGATTCGACGTTCCTACGTGTATAAACTCTAATCTCATGATTTACATTTGAATTCATATTTCATGATCATTATCCTAGTGATAAGAGAGTTTATGAGGTGAAAAATATTCATAGAAATCATTTAGAGCAAAGTTGAGTTAAGAGCCTTTGCTTCGGTCAAATTTTTATATTAGATTCTACAAGGGTCAACTTGAAACATGTCTAACTTTTGACATATGTAGAATTCTTTATCTAAGTACCCACCAAATGATACATAATTGAGTTAACTTTTAAAAAATACCAATTTTGCCTTCAATACCCGAGCAAAAAGTTATGACCATTTTCATGAGAAATGATAAAAGGTTGTGATAGCCACTCACCGCGAGGGCTATTCCCCAGGACTAGGGGTCGCACCATGAGGGTTATTTACACGAAAAATAGAGGTAAAGGTAAGTTGGGTCCTTTTCCCTCAATCCAAGTCATCCAAAAAACAATTTGAGGTATTCGAAAGAGCATGATTTGCTCATATTCCTCAAAATTACTCACTAGAAACCTTTCTTCATTCACAAGAAAAAAAGTTCAAGATTTTCCTCTCAAGAACACAAGGATTTAAAGTTGAATATCAAGATTTTCTCAAAAATCCATACAATTAAGGTATGTGAGGTATTCATCAATGGGTCTCTTTCACCCATTGAGCCCAAAAACCCTCTCTCTGTTTAAAGTATGAGCTTTTCCTTTATTATAGAATGTTCACATATTCAAGATGAATTCAATCCATGATTTTCCTTAGTAAATTGACTTAATCCATGTCCTCATATGACCCCATGAAATATTAGGTTATTTCATGCTTTAAATTTCAAGTTCCAGTGTTATATTCAAGTGATTTCATGTTACAGTATCAAATTTTGTATTAAACCATGTAAATATGTTGTTCTCTCACGTGTAACACATTTTTGTATTCAAATTCATGCTTCTCACCTATTTATTGAAATGTCTGATTTTTTGGGTCTTCGAACTATATTTTCTAAGCATGGTTACCTATGATTTTCTAAGCATGGTTATCATATTTTGTCATCATTCAGTGCTGGCGGATCATGAACATCCGATACCTATAGATTTTATATGTTTCCATTTTCAAGTAACAAGTCAGTCAAACCATGATTTTACATTTATATTTAGAGCATCATGTTCATGATTAGCACTTACAAGTACAGTACCATGTCATATTAAACGACTAATAATACCAATGTCATTTAGTTGGGAGTAACAATTAGCATCGAGTGAATGTAAGGATGACGTCTCCCCTGCCAGTTAGACATGAGATGTTATTAGCAATCCCAAGGTTCCAGACCTATGGTGCCACCATAGATTATGAGGGGTCCCCCGTTAGTTATTCATGACATCCTCATTCTATGGGACATTAGCCTTGTGGATCCACATCGCCAGTCATCTGTTAGTGCCTAAGGCAAGGTACCAACACCCTTCCAACTGGGATTACATGTTGGACCCCGATAGCTCAAATTGGGGCATTTTTGTTGTAGTTAGCTCCCGCAGTCTTAGTGTAGTATTCAGACTAGATTAGTGCAGGCTTGCTTGATTGACTATACAGACTTCAGTTATCCAGCCATGCTATTATGGTAATTCAATCACTCAGATTTATAGGTTATTTCAGAACATATTTATGTTTGGTCTTGCATTCTCAGTTTTACTTTTATCATGCATCCATGTTTAGTTACTATATGTATTTCAGTTGATCCTTATCTCACATACCAGTATATTCAAAGTACTAATCACACACTCTTCTCTTGTGCTATGTTGTCTTATAACATAGGTTTGGACGCTCAGTTTCTCAATTGTTCATAGACCGTCTAGCATCACCCAGCAGCAGTAGTGGTGACTCCTCCTCCATCGAAGACATGTTGTGATTTAACATTATTTCAGTATTTCTTTATGCTCAGTACGATGAATTTAGTTGGGGAGTTTGTCCCATCAACTCCTTATGATTCTTAGAGGCTTTCAGACAGTTAGTTTTCAGTTTTATCAGTTATTTTAGGCAGTCAGTTTAGTTTTCCAGTGTTCATCAAATACTTCAAACATGTTATATTTCACATTTTAGTATTCAGATTGACAGTACTTTATTGGTTTATCATCCACACATGTTATGTTATTATCTTTTTATTCAGTGCTCACAACAGGTACCACACCATGGTTTAGCTTGGGATCATTTGTGGCCTTAAGCACTATTGTTGCAATAAGGGGGTAGCCTCGGGTCGTGACATTTTTTGTGTTCACAAACCTCTAATTAATGATTCACAAATATATAGACTCATATGTTTGATGTGGAAAACAACCAAAATCCAATGAAATGAATCACCAACATTTATTGAAATGATAATATTATCAATAAAATCCCAAGATACATTGGTAGGTATCTTAAAATCTCTAATATACTCGCTAACATGGTGTTCGGGAGTTATACATCTCATGTCTTTATTCTAACTCAACCACTATTTTTCAACTAGTCGAAGCCATTTAACAAAAAAACATTGACAATGATGTATGTAACTGACTTCATCACACTACACTTTATCTTTTTCCTAAATAGTACATAATAATATCAATATGTTGGTTTAAAAGAAATAGAATTGGAAATAGTTCATACCCAGAAATACACACTGTTACTACGTAATTAGCAATATGCTTTTAAGAACATAAGCAATTATGTACCGATAAATTACTACGTAATTAGCAATATGCTTTTAAGAACATAAGCAATTATGTACCGATAAATTAAAGGGACAGTAACCCTGCTTTTGAAAAAATTCTCTATCAACAGTAATAATTTTATAGTTCACAAACAAATAAAAATTCAGAAAACAAAAAAAAATACGTTTAATTAATTTTAATTTATTTTATTTTAAAATATGCAAATTATAAGAATCACAAAATAAAAATCAAATATAACACAACAGGCCAAAATCAGTTACAAATGATAAACCTAAAAACATATTTGCAAGCTAAAAACATACCTCGTCATTCCATGCTCATCAAATATGAATTAAAGTATGAAATCAATCCTCTTTATCTAGGACAAATTTAAAAATTATCTCGTTCTTTAAAATAGTAGTTACAGCACTCCGACATATATTTTGAAACATAACAACTCTTTTAGTGATCCCTTACAATTTTGATATCAAAGTAATATATTATTGACTAACTAAATTATTTAAGTTAAAAACTAAACAAACAAACATATTTACTTTGTAATTAAAGCGTAAATTGTATAATAAATTCAAATACTACAACATCGCCTGTTGCGTCTGAACTTCGTATATAGATAACATGAATCTATGAATTGATCGATCAACACTTTCAAAACCTCAAATTCAATATAATCCTGAAATGGGTGCTTGATCTTAAAGTACAAAGGGTGTTTTTCAGAGCTAGAACCATATTCATTATGGAACCTTACTAAAAATTTATCATAAACCATTGAAAAAATTATGTGCAATTTATTATTTGGTGTTTTAACTCTATAAATGCAGGTTTCAAAGTCATTAATTGAGTGTCAGTGAAAAAAGACAATTCATTCAATGATAATTGATTGTTGACAGGGTTGTTTTACACCTCAAGGTTACAAACTATAAATGATAAAATAAAATATATTTCAAAATCTATAATATTTCACCAACAAAACACATAATTAAAATAATATATTTGATCATTTAATATAATACAAGTTAGTTATATAACAAATAAAACTTTAATTTGAAAGCATTAAAACTTATCATTCAACTGTACTGAAATATCATCACACAATGCATCTTTCTCCTTGATTGAATCAACAAGAACTACATCATTCTTTTTTATTGTAGTTAATGTTTCTAATACAACCTCCACACTCAGAGAACAAGATCTCTATAAATGAAAATAAATCATAAGAAATAATGAAAATAAATTAAAAGCAGTTATGTAATATGAGAGCGATTGAAAAATAAAAATAAAAATATTTATATTATAAATCATGAAGAAGAAGTAGAAATAATTAATGATGGAGAACAACATTATATAATATTTGAATACAAAGAATACTAGATCTCTTTCCCGAAAAATCCTGAGGACTATTGTTTAGTATCACGTTCCAAACTAATGGATCGTGCGGGCACATATACTATCCTAAGTAGTTAGTATAACCCTTATCATCCAACAAAAAATATATGAAAGACTTTTATTTTTAAGAAAATACTGAATTAAATATAATAAAGTAAATTAAATATCAACATTAATTCACATCTTAAATGAAATATAATTCAACTAAGGTTGTAATATCATTATAACACTTTTCCTACATAATTTACAATTCTCCAACTCTATTAACGAGATTATATTCACTACTAGCATAGCCTAGCCTCATTAATTCACGCCATCCATCACAATGCAAAACTAAATCATGTCTACCACTCATTTATTTGTATTATATTTTTCATTATCCACATCCATAGGATCAACCATTAATCACAGATAAATCACACTAAACCCTCAGAATAACATTCAAATATTCTCTTATAACATTAAAGAATAATAACTAGCTAATCGGGTAAGCTACAATTACAACAAGTATAAATAAAAGAAGGTCGGCCAACTAATAGAAATTAAATATAGAGTTTCACTTTTTCAAGCACATGTAACCCAATAAATCTCAATGGTGTAATACGATATAATAAATTTATAAATGCACTTAAAATCATAAGGCAATTCGATCAAGTTCTTTCATTTCTCAACATTTTGACTCTCTCACGGACATTATTTTAATAATTCATTATGATTATCAACAAGTCATTCATGGAACTACTTCAAGGAGTTATCATTATCAAACAAGTTTCTCATAGGAAAATTGAATAAATCATCATCATCGCCAATTTAGCCTCTCATGGACATCTAATGGATGGAGTATTTTTATCAATACCAAAACAAGAATATCATAAAGTAAACTACAATTTAACACTCAAGCATATAAGTCTCTATTGAAGCCTTAATTACTCATTAATTAGTAAAATATTATTACCTTTTTAAATACCATAACTTGGGTTCTAACATCACCACCTATAACTAGTACTTCCAAGTATATCATTATCCTCTACCTCTTTCCACAATATAAAATTCTAATAATGATTCAAGTAATTTATTCCTTACATATTACCATGCTCATCAATATTCGATCATAGCACAACTCTCCACATCACATTATTGCCCAACATATAATTTTTGTAACTCAACTAGATTCATCACTAGAATAACTTAATAACAACACGATTTCGCACTTCATGTACAAATAATTTTCTTCCAAGAACATAACACATAGTATCACATAAGGAACACATAATCAAGCAGTGACATAATTTTTGGGATTAAAGTAAAGTTCTTATGTCTTTATCCACTTCAACTTTATGCTCGCAGGCCTAGACATGCAATCTCCTATTAATTCTAAATTATGAAAATATAAAATAACACAGTATTATACTCATTAAAAATAGCCTACCTAGATACCAAGATTTTGAAAGGATCAAGTTGTAACATGGATGCTCTTTCCTTTCTTTCATGTCTTATAGTAATCAATCATCTAAAATCAAGCAAGAATAAGAGTAATTAAATAGTTACTCTTTAAACAAATATATTGGGAATCAAAATCACTAATTCTATCCATAATTCAAGGTCTATATCATTCTCCAAGATCAATTAGTCATTAACTAGCTCTTTCAAGCTTAACCATTTTTTATTAATGGAGTTTTTTTTTTTTGCTAAATGTCTCATATTTATCGACTTCAAGGTTTCTCACAATCAAAATTCATAATATAGTTTATGAAATTAATGTTAGAAATCTTTAATTTATAATTTAGAATTAGATCCAGGTCATAATAAAATACGCATAAGTTTTTTTCTACAAAAAAAAAATCCACCATTAAAGGTCTTTCTAAGGATTCTAAGTATTAAAAGACGAATAAAATAATGGAAAAACTTACCTCAAAAAATACTTTTAACTTAAACTTTAGTAAATCACCTCTCTAGTGTTGGAGAAATAAGATACCATTAGTCTCATTTTACCCTCGATAGTGCTTAGTAAAACAGTCATAACTTTTTATTCTAAATTCGGATTAATGAACTATTTATTGAGTTGGAGAGAGGACTCAGAGATTTTTGAGTTGGTGGTTATTGGAAGCCATATCCTTGTATTATAGGTCATTTGAAGTTAGCCTTGATAGAAACTCATATCAAAACGCTGTCGAAAAGAAAGTTTTAAACTTAACTTGGTGTTTGGGATACTATACGAACTTAAAACATACCTAGAGAAATTCCAAATTAAAGTATTAATATTAGTATTCATGAATAATTAAATTCATTAGGTTTGAGTCTATCTAGACACATCAAACAATTTAAATCTTACCCAAAAAGTTTGAGGTGACACAATAGCTAAAATGATGGCTATGTTGGGCTCAAGCTAATATTGAGAAATGAAAAATAAGATTTTTCATGAATTTATCTAGGATAATTTAGTAATGAAGAGATGGGTTGTTACAATCATATTTCAATTTAACATAAGGTTGGAATTAGAGAGACATTACTAACAAAGTTGCCTATATTTCACCCTATGCACTCACTTTATATCCTTATCAACCAACCAACATTTAGTCAATAATTCTATCAAAGCTTTTCAAAATACAAAAATGCGGTACCAAACATTTATGCACGAATCACTTATTCTCCTTTCAATGACCTAAGTCTTAAACTTGATTTTTATAAGTCAAAATAAGATAAGAGGGTTAAAATATTTACCTTGAAGAAAAAAACATCTAAAAGCACCTTTTTTCGCTCTAGAGACCCGAATTTAATTTTGTAAAGTGCTACGAGATGCTAACGAATGTACAACTCAAATTTCAACACTAGACAAGTCACACCTAATCCACCTAACACACAAGCTCTACCCAAGACACCTAACTCAGTTTCTAGCTAGGACTACCTTATGGAGAATCTACACCTTGATCATATGTAAGTCACCACACTATTTACAAGTCACATTACTGAGATACCCGCATGAACTCAATCAAGACTATTAAATTCATTCTATATATATAGCATCATTATTTAACAATCACTATACTTTACATCTCCAGATCAACCACAATTCAAGCGTAGTGTTTACTACTAAACATAGGTGACAACATAACCTCTCCCATATTACACAAACTATAACATCCCATATTATTCTTAGCTTGAATTAGCTCTTAGTTGCATGCATAGAGAGTTTAAGGCCTGAAATTTTCCCTAAGTGTTGGGGACTTAGTCATATTTTAAGCCTCTTCACATTGAGGATTTTGTAAACTGGTCCTATCGACCTTGAGGAATTTGTTTTTGAGTTAATTCATGTTTAGGGAGGTAGGTACTATGTCTTAGGGGAGTTTTGAGTTTTTTTGGATGAGGGTTGGATCATATTTGGACCATGATTCCAGCAACTCATGGTGATAGTGCCGCATCGGGGGGTTTATAGCTAAGAAACCTTTACCATATCACGGTGATCATGTAAACAGCAGTCCTGTTGTGGATTTAATTGCCTGAGGGGTAGTTGTGTCTTTTCCCCTCAACATAATCTATTAAAACACGATTAAGATCATCTGTTAGGGGATAAATTGCCCATCATCTTCAATTAACTCTCCAGAAAAAACCTCCCCTCTTCCCCAACAACAATAATCCAATCCATTTTCCCTAAGTATTCTAGAATACAAGGCTTACAAGTTCAAGAATCTCAAGAAAGTGTCAAGATTAGGGTTTCATCTTCCAATATAATAAACTTAAGGTATGTGGGTCTATCCTAAATTCCATGGGCATGGATTCATTGTTTTACTAAGATTTGAAGTATGTTATTATGTTTATAAAAAAGGGTTTTGAAAGATCATTTTAAATAGCCAAATCATGAACCCATTTCAATGATATAGTGTTTTGCTATTGAGGATCCTTTTCATGAATTGAAATATGTTAGCATGTATACATGTATTTTTAGTTTTGTAATTTGAATTGAGGGCATGAATAATAAAACTCCCTTTCTTGTTATGATACCTCTTGATTTAACATATTGTTGGTTAATCAATTGCATGTTTTGAAGCATGAGATAAATGTTTTAAGATTATTTATAGACTAGTCATTGGTTATGAATTAAAGGGAGGGTGTTTTCTTGTGTATAAAATGTTCAATGTGACAATTAAAAGATTTGCATGGATTGTTATGAAGAAGCCAATCATCATATGTAAAGGTGTTGAAAAGGGAAAATCTTTGCAAAATCTTTCACATATTTTAAAGTACGAATTTTCTTGCATTGTTTAAATATTTTGGTGGTCAATTAACATGTTTTGAATAAAAAGACTAAGACATGATATGATATGTCTTATATGACTTACTAGTCTTAGTATGATGATACCAAAACATATAATGCCATGACAGACTCAGAACAGAATAGAATATTGATTTTACCTCAGATTTCATATTATGATTTCAGTAAGATGCATGTTTAAAACATTAAAAGTGGGATTAAAAAGAGTTAGGTGGTTACCCAAAGAAAGCATGAGTACAAATAACTATTGCTCAAAATTGTGTTTTATCGATACGGGTTTTATTATGTCCTAAGTTAGGGATGATATGCTAGCCTTATGCCCTTTGGCATATCAGAATCAAAACTCCAACCCTTGCGGTAAACTATTGTTGGAGGCTTGGCCGTCGAGTCAAGGGAGGATTCCATATAGCCCGTGGGATTGTAGAATTGTAGGGTGCACCACCAGGCTCAAAAGTAAGGCAAAGGTCTAAGTTGTGATTTATAGGAATGATTTTAAAGCCTATTGCTTATGCCCATGTGTTTTCAAATGTTTTATTTTGGCATGTATTTATGAAATGATCTCACCTATGTTGCGTAAAAATATATTTTGTTTTTGGACTGTTCTGCATACCATTACATTGTGTATTGACCCTCTATATTTCAAGTTCTGAGGCCCTGTCTTGTGGTCCTGCTAAATAGTAGATTGTTGTCAGACGTTCAGAGTTAGTGAGCCTTTATTATTTCGAAAGGCATTCGATTCACATGTTCTGATTTCATTTGATCTAGTTCATAGTCCAATCGGGGGCCTTGTCCCAATTTCAGACAGCTTGTTACTTTTAGTTTAGTAGAGATTTCACAGACTTGTTATAGATGGTTACAGATTTTTCTTATGGACTTATGTTTCGTATTTTCTAAGTCAAAATAATATAACTATTATGCTTATAGTTTACTTCTACATTTATTATGATAGATGAGTTATGCGTATGATGACAAGTTAAGAGGGCTCTAGGGCCTTCATTGTTTGGGATGCCGGTCGTGTACAGGGCCTCAGTTTGGTTCATGATAAACTTGGTATCAGAGCATGGTTCATGGTCCCAGGGTATCTACAAAGCACGTCTAATATAAACTTGGTATCAGAGCATGGTTCATGGTCCCAGGGTATCTACAAAGCACGTCTAATAGAATCCTATTTATGGGTATGTAGTGCACCACACTTATAAGGAGGAAGCTACTAGATGCTTAGGAATGCCTTTTCTTTCATGTTCTAGATCATGCTATAGAGTCTGGACATCCTCTAACTCATGATTTCCTATATTTCAGAGATTGATCAATCATTCCTCCCTATAGATCCAATGAGAAAAATACCCATGCTGAGGGTGTTCGCCAAACTCATGGGATGTTGACCCTATATAAAGCTCGTACTTTATAATTTTTTACTACTCTAGGAGTTCCTCTAGTCCAAACTAGTCCACCTCGAGTTCCTCAATCTGGTGTTATCTGTACCCAGCCTCCTCAGAGAGAAGTATCAAATGCTAAGTTCTGGTAGTCCATCCATATGACTGCTTAGCTTATGACCTTTCAGACCCATCAGTCTGAAGATGTAGGTTCTATGTCTGGTTTATCTAAAACTACTTGATTTGGACAATTCATGAGGCTAAAACCACCCACCTTTACTGGCATAAAGATTGAGAAAGACCCCCAAGGACTTATTGATGAGCTGGAGAATATTTTTAGAATCATGCATGCTAATAAAGTTAAAGGGGTTAAAATGGTAGCCTATCAGTTGAAAGACATATCTAACTAGTGGTATAATGAGTGGAATTATTTTAGGGGTAAATATGTTGAACCTCCTGTATGGAGTGAGTTTGTAAAGACTTTCATAGATTATTTCTTTCCTCGAGAATTGAGGGAAGCAAAAGTCGAAGAATCTGTGAACCTAAAACAAGGGAAGATGAGTGTCAAAGAGTATGGATTAAACTTTACCCAGCTGTCCTATTATGCTCTAGAATTGGTGGGTAATATGAAAGGTCTAATAAGAAAGTTTGCATTTGGTCTCTCAGATAATTTGGTGTTAGAGTGTAAGGTATTAATGTTCAACAAGGATATAGACTTCTCCAGGTTATCAGTATATATAAAATAGGTAGCAGAGTAGAAGAAGAGGTAAGTTGAGGTAAGGGAAAGAGAAAGGCAAGCTAAGATAGCTAAGTCTATGGATCAGAATATTAGTCAACATCAAAGTGGCAATTGGAGTAATAAGTGGTCTAAGAAGAATTTTTTGAGCAATGCTCAGTCTTCAGCTAGTGCCTCGGCGTCAAGACCTACTGTTGATCAGCGGGCTTATAACTTCAGTCATACAGTGGGACAAAGATATAGGGAACTCAGTACTAAGGTAGTGTGGCTTAGCTATATCGATCATTCTTATGACATGGAACTTACAGTAAGCATCACCCAAGGAAGTATCAGTTAGGTAGGCTGGTGTGCTATACTTGTGGTCAGTCAGGTTATTTCAAAGAGACTGTACTTAAGCCAGATAAAATTTTAGAGATGCAAGTCCCAGTCAAATTCTACAACTCCACCACCTAAGGGTACTACTTCCGCTACTGGAGCTGGTTGTAATCGGTTGTATACATTGTCTAACTGCCAGGATTCAAAGGCTTCACCAGATATTTTGATAGGTATGTTACAAATTTCTCCCATGATGTGTATGTGTTACTTGACCTGGGGTCTACCTTGTCTTATGTGACCCCTTACATGGCAGTTAGTTTTGGTCTTGAGCCTAAAAATATTCCAAAACCCATTTTTGTTTCCACTCCTAGTGGTAATTCTATTATGTCTAGGAGTGTTCATATAAATTGTGTGGTGTCTATTTTTCATTGTGATAGTGTGACTGATCTGGTAGAACTGGACATGATTGATTTTGATACTATACTGGGAATGGATTGACTTCATTCATATTTTGCTACATTATACTATAGAACCAGAAAGGTCACCTTCTCTTTTCCTAATGATCCAGTGATATAGTGGGAGAGATATTTCCTAGCACCTAAGGGAAATTCATATCTTATCTTAGAGCCCATAAGCTTATATCAAAGGTTGTTTGTACCATCCTAAAATTTCTTCCCTCCAGTCTGTCCCTGTAGTTAATGAATTCCCAAAAGTCATTCCTGATGACCTCCTTGGAATACCACCAGATAGGGAGAGAGATTTTGTCATTGACTTGTTGTTCGACACCTGACTTATTTCTAATTTGCCATGCAGAATGGTTCTCATAGAATTAAAAGAGTTGAAGGAACAGTTAAAAGACCTTCTTGACAAATATTTTATTTATTCTATTGTCTTTCCCTGGGGTGCTTCGGTACTCGTCGTCCGCAAGAAAGATGGCTCCCTCCGTATGTGTATAGATTACCTTTAGCTGAACAAAGTTATAGTTAAAAATAAGTACCTCTTCCCAGGATCAATGATCTTTATGACCAACTCCAAGGTACCAAATATTTTTCCAAAATAGACCTTCATTCTGGGTACCATCAGTTGAAGGCTAGGGAGGTTGACATTCCTAAAATAGCTTTCTGAACTCAATATGGTCACTATGAATTCTTAGCTATGTCTTTCGAACTGACTAATTCCCCCGCAATATTTATGGACCTAATAAATAGAGTGTTTCATCAGTTTCTAGATATGTTCACCATAGTCTTGATTGATGATATCTTGATTTACTCTAAGAGTGAGAAGGATTGTGCCAATCATCTCTAAATGATCCTTCAAACTCTTAAAGATCATGAGTTGTATGCAAAGTTTTCCAAGTTTTAATTATGGCATAGTGCTATTTCCTTCTTGGGGTGTATTGTTTCTAGTGAGGGAATGAAGGTTGACTCCCAAAAGGTTGGGCAGTGGGAAAATGGCCCAGACCCATGACTCCAACCGACATTTAGAGCTTTTTGGGTTTGACAGGGTATTAAAAAATATTTATTAAGAATTTTTCGTTAATAGCCGCTCCACTTACTAGATTAACTCAGAAAAGGGTAAAATTCTTTTGGTCTAACTCTTGTGAGAATAGTTTTGAGAAACTGAAAGACAAGTTAACTACCGTACCAGTTTTGACTCTACATGAGGGTACAGAGGGCTTTGTTATGTAATGTGATGCATCCCGGGTGGGACTTAGGTGTGTACTTATTCAGCATGGTAAGGTGGTGGCCTACGAATCTAGACAGATGAAGGTTCATGAAAATAACTATTCTACCTATGATTTAGATCTAGTATTTGTAGTGTTCGCATTAAAATTTTGGTGTCATTATCTTTATGGGGTACATGTTGATATATTTGCTGATCACAAAAATTTGTTGTATGTTTTCATGCAGAACAAACTAAATCTTAGGCAGAGGCAATAGTTGGAATTATTGAAGTACTATGACATGAGCTTGAATTATCACCTGGGCAAGGCCAATGTGGTGGGTGACGTCTTTAGAAGATTGTCTACAGGCAGTCTTTCTCATGTGGAGGAAGGAAAGATAAATTTTGTAAAGGATATACATCAGCTTGAAAATTTGGGAGTTCAACTCTTATATTTCAAAGATGGAGGGATATTCGTTCACAAGGTAGCTAAATCCTCCCAATGTTCAGAAGTTAAGGAGAAGTAGGCCGAGGAACCCATCTTGATAAAGATTAAGGAAGATGTTGGTCAACAAAAGGTAATGGCTTTTGAAATTAAAGGGTGATGGTATTTCGAGTTATCAAGGTAGGCTATGTGTTTTGAATATGTATGGGTTGCGAGAAAGAATTCTCGATGAAGCTCACACTTCCAGGCATGTTTTTCACCCTAACTCTACTAAAATGTATCATGATCTTAAGGTGATTTACTACTAGAATAATATGAAAAAAGATGCTACTCACTTTGTGGCTAAGTGTTTAAATTGTCAACAAGTTATGGTGGAACATTTGAGACCAGGTGGCACTTACCAAGAGATAGCATTGCCTATTTGGAAATGAAAGATGATCAGCATGGACTTTATTATAGGACTTCCAAGATCTCTAAATAATTATGACTCTATTTGGGTGATCGTAGATAAGATGACCAATTCTGCCCATTTTTTCTAGTGCGGACAAATTATTTAGGGACTGATTATGCTAAGCTATACATTCAAGAGATAGTTTATTTTCATGGGGCTCTAGTATCTATTCTATCTGATAGAGGTATATAATTCTCTTAACAGTTTTGGCAGTCACTTTAGAGGGTTTTAGGTACCCAAGTAAACTTTAGTACCACCTTCCACCCTCAAATATATAAGCAAGTATAGTGAACCATTCAGAGCTTAAAAGATATGTTGAGGGCTTACGTGATTGACTTTAAGGTTGGTTGGGTGGATCACTTGTCATTGATAGAATTTGCCTACAATAATAGCTACCATTCTAGCATTCAGATGGCTACTTTTGAAGCTCTTTATGGGAGGATATATAGGCCACCCAGTTGGGTGGTATAAAATGGGTGAAACTCGTTTGTTTGGTGCTGATCTTGTTCATCAAGTGATGGAGAAAGTAAAGGTCATTAGAGAGCGACTTAAGATAGCTCAGAGTCACCAAAAGTGCTATGCCGATGTTAGAATAAAGGGATTTAGAGTTTAAGGTTGATAATTGGGTATTTCTAAAGGTCTCCCCTGTGAAGGGATTCATGCGATTCAGAAAGAAAGGAAAACTTAGTCCTCATTACATAGGCCCTTATCAGATTACGAGGAGGCTTGGTGGGGTATTTTATGTGTTTGATTTTCCAGTGAGTTTAGCTTCTATTCATTCTATATTTCATGTATTGATGCTGAAAAAATGTGTTGGAGATCATTCTCTTGTGTTACCTATGGAAGAGATTAACATAAAGATTTATTGTCATATGAAGAAGAACCCATTGCCTTTTTAGATGCCAAGTTTGAAAGTTGAGAAGTAAAAAGATATCTTTAGTTAAGGTGTTGTGGAAGAATCATAAATACGAGGAAGATACTTAGGATTTGGACAATGATATGCATACGAGATACCTTACTCTTTTTGAAACTGTGGACGATGATATAGAAGGTACAGAATATTATGATGCCCTTTTCTTTCCTTGTAGTGCTTGAAATTGTGCTTGTTGTGTCCTGAGTCATCATTCGGGGATGAATAATCCCAAAGGGGGATAATGTATCACCCCGCATTATTCTTGGCTTGATTCAGATCTTAGTTGTAGGCATGGAGAGTTTAAGGACTAAAAATTTCTCTAAGTGTTGGGGACTTAAGCCTCTTAACTTTGAGGATTTGTAAACTGTTCTTCCAAATCTCAAGGCATTTGTTTTTGAGTTAATTTATGTTTAGGGAGGTAGGTAGTATGTCTCAAGGTATTTTTAGGTTTGTCGGAGGGGGGGTTAGGTCATATTTGAACCACAATTCTAGCAGCTTACCTCGATAGTATTGCGTCACGGTGCTTATAGCGATGGCACCTTCACCACATCGTGGTGAGCATGTAAACTGTGGTCCAGTTGTAAATTTAATTTGCCGAGGGGTAGTTGTGTCTTTTCCCCTTAATCTAATCCGTCAAATCACGATTAAGATCATCAGATAGGGCATAAATTGTCCATCTTCTGCAATTAACTCTCAAGAAAAACCCTCCCCTCTTCCCCAAAAACAAGAATTCGATCCTTTACCTCTCAAGCTAACCCATGATTGGTACCTATTGTGAGCACTGAATATAATACTGGAAATATGCAGAAGAAATTTGAAATGTCATTAGGTTCTTAAAATATTGAAATAATAACTGAGTATAACTGATAATAACATCTGAAAATTGAATAACTGACTTTGCTAGTCTGAGAGCCTCTAACTGTCTAAATATGGAGTTGATGGGACAAACCCCCAACTAACTTTGACTAAAATAACTACTAAACTGTTGAAATACTGAAATAAATAAACTGTGTCCTCGAAATATGAGGACTCACCACTATATTTGCTGCTAATAGCCTGAGCTTCTAAGTAATGTCAGGAACCTGAGCATCCAAACCTATGATATGAGACATTATAGCACAAAGGAGAGTATGCGATCAATATGTGGAATGTACTGGTATGCTAAGTGAGGTAAGGTTGATATATATGGGTTCATATGCATGTGATGATAACTAGATGAATAAACATCAGGAAGTAACTGGATATGAGTACGTGCAAAACTGTAACTACTGAACATACTGAACATGCAATGCTGCACCTATAAGTATACATCGTGTATCTGAGAATATACTAAAATTGAGTACTCAATTCTGATGGCTAACTAACTGATAACTGTAGACATTATTCTGTAGAAATAACTGAGTTCTTCACTGAATATTGAGATTAAAACTGTAAATATGAGAGTATTCATCCAACCGACATACCTCGATATAGACTGATTTAGGGTCCAACCTATGACCCAAGTTGGAAGGGTGATAGCACCTTGCCACGAGATGTTAACAATGTTGTGTCAGCCCTAATTTGGCAGGAAGACTCATGAATGTATAAATGATACATTAACCCTAATCTGGCAGGAGGACTACTTACCATACGCTAGCTATAAAGTTTTGTAACTCAGGGATTGATACTAAGGGTCAAACCCTAACTGGCAGGAATACCCCTACCCCTAGGTTCGCTCAGTGCTGAATTCTACTCCAACTGAAAGTCACTGATCACTAGACTGTAACTAAGCTTGATTGAACTAACCCTGATCTTATTGGCTGACTGAACTGGACTGAGTTCACTGAGTTCTATTAACTGACTGAGTACTACGGTTCTTGACCTTTACTTGGACTATTCTATAACTACTACAACTAAGTAAACAGCTAGATTTTGGGTAATAAATACCCCCAGGACTCGATACCATAATTGGTAAACTCATATCACAACTTTAGCAACACAACAATAAGTTACTATGGATAATTTACTCATATGGACATTTTATCAAACACTTGGGGTGAATGATTGCTATACATGAGAGCTAACCACATAGGGCATCATAACTACAACATGCAACTTACAAATTCAAGGGTTTTGACATGAGAGATTCATAAATTCAACACACATTCTAACTAAATTTCATGGAACTCATAAAATATCTTAACTTGAAACCTATACAAAAACACAAACATAAGCACAATTCAATTCATAACATGGGAATCATAATTCAAGTTTTAAAAAGGGTTCTTGAACTCCAAGGGTGGAAGGAGACCAAAGGATGAAAACCTAACATACCTTGATTTTTGAATTCATGAAGATTGTTGGGTATTTATTAGAACTTGATCTTGAGCTTGATGAACTAAGGCTTATTTCTTTAGAGGATTTTGTGAAAGAGTGAATGTATTTTGCCATTTTGGAAGCTTAATTTCGTGTTTTGGCTGAATTGGGTGACGGGAAAAGGACCTAATTGCCCTTGGAAAGTCATAATTAAATGATAAAAATATGTCCAGTGATGCGGCAAGCTACACTCCATGTCGATGGTGTCAAAGAGATTGCCGACGTGATAGCCAACGCGATGCATGGAGATTGCTTTGGGTTGCTGTTTTGGTAATCCAAACATGACTCAAATGACGTTCGAAAATTCCAAAACTCACCCAAGATTACCTATTGACACACCTGATCATGAATCAACTTAAAAATTGATATTCTAAGGTCATAAGGATAAAAATAAGATCATCCAATTACGAAGGATAAAAATAATTCTAAGTCGTAACACTTAGCTAAATTTTTCTAAGTCTTGGACCTCTTATTACAAGCTATATGGTACTGAATTGAACTAGAACTTTGCGGGGTCTTACAATATCTCTCCCTTGGTAAGATTCATCCTCGGATGAGACTGATTGAACTAATAGGAACTGAGGAACTATACTTACACTGACATGCATAACTTAAGCATGACTGAATTCTGGAGACATGACACACGACTGAACTGCTTTATGAATGCATGAATGATATGAGAATGTTATGCAACTCTAAATGAATATAGTATATAGTAAATCTAAGAAAGGTTGTTACCTTAGGCTAAGTCTGATTTTACGGAAAAAAGGTGAGGATACTTGGTTCGTATGTATACCTCTGCTTCCTAAGTAGCTCTCTCAATGGACTGGTTCTGCCAAAGAACTTTGACCAAAGGGACTTCTTTGTTTCTTAGTCTGCGAATCTAATGATCAAGGATTTCGACTGGGACTTCTTCATAAGAGAGATTGTTCTAAACATTTACACTCTCTATAGGGACTACAACTGCTGGGTCACCAATGCACTTCTTTAGAAAGGAGACGTGAAACATTGGGTAGACTGATGCTAAATCTGCAGGTAACTAAATCTCATAAGCTACCTTACAGAAATAACTCAGAATCCTTTAAGGACCAATATATCGAGGACTAAGATTTTCCTTCTTACCAAATCTCTTCACCCCCTTCATGGGAGAGATTTTCAAATACATAAAATCAGAAATGTCAAATTCAAGGTCTTTCCATCTCACATCTGAATAAGATTTCTGTCGGCTGTAGGCTGCCTTAAGTCTCTCTCTAATCAACTGAACTTTCTCTAATGTATTAAACACTAAGTCAGGCCCCACTATCGTGGCCTCCTGTAATGAACCGGGACTACCCCTTAGTCATCCCATGGTGCTTACATCCCAAAGGACCACAAGCTAACACATGACTGATATCTGTTGTGAGCACTAGATAATAATAATGAAATAAATGTGGAATTAGGCTAAAATGACATAAGGTTCAAAATCTAAAATACTGATAAAATATAACATTTGAAATAACAATCCGTAAAAATAAATACTATGTGAAAAATCTAGTCTAAACGCCTGTAATCTGAATTGTCTAAAAGTGGAGTTAATGGGACAAGCCCCTAACTAACTACAACTACTAAACTATAGATAAATTGAAGAAAATCATATCCTTGATAGATGAGGACTCACTACTAAATCTGCAACTACTGACTGGATCTGTCTAAACCTGGTCAAGATCCTGAGCGCCCGAACCTATGATATGAGACATCATTGCGCAAAGAAAGAGTATGCGGTTAGTACGTAGAATGTACTGGTATGCTAGATGAGGTAAGGTTGAATGCAAATGCATGAACAAGAACTGATGAATGACATAGAGTAATTGGATATAAGAGTACATGGATAAATGATACTATGGAAATCACTGAGTATGCAATACTGTACATATACATATAAACTATTACTGAGCTTTTCTGAAGCTGAGCACGAAGTTCTAATAACTAAGTAACTGATATATGAAGTTATTGATAACTGATTTACTGATACTGATTGACTGTGTCTGATAGTCCTAATTTTGTAAAATGAACTGAGTTCAAAACTAAAGACTAAAATTAAAATGGTTGGAGGTAATCATCTAACCAACATGACCCAAATCTGAGCTGATAGGGGTCCAACCTGTGACCCTAGTTGGAAGGGTGATAGTACTGAATCATGAGTACTAACACTGGCTGTGAAGTCAGTACTAATAAATGGGTGACCCTTGAGAGCATTCCTAAACTAGCGGGTGATCCCTGAGTATGTCAGTCCTATCTCACATGTGACATCTCATAACCTACGCTAGATACATAGTTCTAGAACTTAGATATTGCTTCTAAGGACCTAGTCCTAACTAATAGGTGAGCCCCCATACATAGGCTTGCTTGATGCTGAATCCTACTCCCAACTTAATAGACACTGAACTATTATACTGAACTGGACTGGACTGATACTGAGTCTACTGAATTTTTTTGAGTTCTGTAATTGACTGAGTTCTACTACATATGATATACCTGATACTACTCTGTAGCTGATAC
Source organism: Capsicum annuum (assembly GCF_002878395.1). Lineage (NCBI taxonomy): Eukaryota > Viridiplantae > Streptophyta > Magnoliopsida > Solanales > Solanaceae > Capsicum > Capsicum annuum. The sequence goes on along the minus strand of NC_061115.1, from coordinate 188,943,203 downwards.
TGGCTCCAGGTAAACAACTAAATTGTTAGGTATTAAATATCCCCAGGACTCGATAGCATGAAAAGTAAAGCATCACATGATCTTGAAAAGCATAACAATGTACGCATGTTCATATTTCATCTATAGACACATTTTATCAAACGCTTGTAGGGAATAAACTTGTACATATACTAACATGTCATGATTTCATCACTTTATTCACATGGACATTCTATCAACCACTTGGGAAGCACAACTTCATGCACATAATCATGGATGACATATAAACATGGCAACTACAATGCCCAAACATAATATATCATGGGTTCAGCATGCAATTCATATAATTTCCCATAAAATACTAATCTAATTTCATAAATCTAATAATAATCATAGATTAAACCCAATTAACATCATAGATACATTAATCACTTTGTAAATTCAAAGATTTATCGACATAATCAAATATTCATCATACATGTTATTCAATTTCATGAAGGCTTGTAATTTAATCATGGACTAAGACCCCACAATAACATGAACATGAATTCAATTCAATTCAAACATAGAAGTTCATAATCCAACAATCTTATAATTTGAAAATGGATTCGTGGACTCTATGGGTGAAAGGAACTCATAGATGAACACGTAACATACCTTAGAAGATTCTTTCTTGTAGGTTCTTGGAGGATTTCTTGAGGATTGACCTTGATTTCTTGAACTTAGGTTTTTGCCTCTTTGATAGAGAATATTTTAAATCTTGAGAAAAGTGAGTGAATAATGAGATATTAGGTTATTTAGGGCATAATTTTGTGTTTAAGGCTGATCTACGTCATGAAAAAAAATCCTATTTATCCTGGAACATTTTTAATTTTCTTCACTGAAAACTTGATTTTGGACCCTAGTGCGACGCACCGCTATCACACCAAGACACTGGAAAATGACAATTGGGAATGTTTTTAGTGCGCGACATGGTGGAATCACTTTAAAATACTGGATGGGACTTGGAAACTCAGTGCGATGTGGTACAAATGCATTGGCACACTAGAAATTGACAAATGTGAAAATGAGTTTTGGCGCGACGCGCTGGTACTGTAGTACCTCACTGAAAAACTGACAATTGCCATATTGGCTTACTCCGCAATGCATTACTGGCCTGAATTACGGTGTTTAACGACTGAAATTTAAAATAGCATAACCTCTTACTCGGTTATCGAATTTAGGCAAATTTTATATCATTAGAAAGCTGACTGAATTTCCTACGCATTATTGAGCTAGAGCTGGAAAATATCGAGTACCTCAAAAATTTTACATTGGATAACTCATGGACTGAGAGTTAATTTTAGCTAGGGAAATACGAGGTATTATAATATCTTCCCCTTGGGAACATTTGTCCTCGAATGAGAGTGATAAAGCTGAGGAACACTGATAGACTTAGTTTACTCACTGAACATGCACGACTAAAGCATGACTACCTGACCAAAACTACTGATACACTGAGTTTACATACTGACCATGCATCTCTGATGCATGAAATACATGACTGAAATGATTCATGAATGCATGACTGAATATGCAATAATAATGGATACCAAGTTCATAACTATAAATAGACATGAAATTTAGTAAACTTAAGGTATACTATCACCTTAAGCTGAGAATACTGATGAAGCTGAGATCATTTACTGAATGTATGAATGGGAACATAAGAACATGACCGTGTCTGAAACATGATACATGGACTGACTATCATGAAAGGAACTGGGCCCTTGAATACCTTCTATGACTTGGGAATGGTCATTCGACTTAGATTGGAATGAAAGGGTCAACTTATGAGTACCCATTGCTCCAAATTGGATTCGTTACGTGAAGAGAAATAGAAATATTTAGGACATAAAAGATCGGTAATTATAGTGCATCTCCCCCTTGTGAAACTATGTCCCATTGAAGAATGCTGACTTGGCTAAGATACTAAGTAAAATCTGAGAAAATGCACGAGGCACCTATGCATTGAATCATGATTGAATATCTGGGATATAAAACTGAAGCATCATACATGAACTGGGATGAATTCGTAACTACTCGGATGATCTATCTTGGAATAGTCATGTTCATGAAACTTCGGATAGTACGACTGGGTGGAAAGATGGGAAACCCTATGAACTTGTCTGCCTGACTGCTAAACTGAATTGTTAGCTGTACGGACTATCTCATGCTTGAAAACTTATACTTGAATAGAGAATTTCTTGACACTCTTTCTATGGATAACATATAAACATGGAAACTACAATTCCCAAACTTACAATTTTATAGGTTGAGCATGCAATTCATATAATTCCCCATAAAATACTAATATAATTTTATGAATCTTATAATAATTATATATTAAACCCAATTAACATCATCGACACATTAATCACTTTGTAAATTCAAGGATTTATCAACATAATCACATATTCATCACACATGTTATTCAATTTCATGAAGGCTTCTAATTTAATCATGGACTAAGACCCCACAATAACATGAACGTGAATTCAATCCAATTCAAACATAGAAGTTCATAATCCAACAATCATGTAATTTGAAAATGGATTCGTGGACTCTATGGGTGAAAGGAACATAAATGAACGCCTAACATACCTTAGAAGATTCTTTCTTGAAGGTTCTTGGAGGATTTCTTGAGGATTGACCTTGATTTCTTGAACTAGGGTTTCTGCCTCTTTTAGGGAGAATGTTTTAAATCTTGAGAAAAGTTAGTGAATAATGAGATATTAGGTTATTTAGGGAATAATTTCTTATTTAAGGCTGATCTGGGTCATGGAAAAAGACCCTATTACCCCTAGAACATTTTTAATTTTCATCACTGAAAACTCAATTTTTGGGTCCTAGCGCGACGTGTCGCTATAGCTCTAAGCCACTGGAAAATAACAACTATAATATGGTTGGTGGCGCGACATAGTGGAATCGTGTTGCAATACTGAATGGGACCTGGAAGCATGGTACGACGCAGTACAATCGTTTTAGCTCTCTGGAAATTGACAAATATGAAATGAGCTTTGGCGCGATCATCAGTATAGCGGTACCTCACTGGAAACTGACAATTGCCATTTTTGCTTACTCTGTGATAGCAACTGGCCTGAATTATGGTATTTAATGACTCAAACTTAAAATTTCCATAACTTCTTACCCGGTTATCGTATTTAGGCAAATTTTATATCATTGGAAAGCTAACTGAATTTCCCATGCATTGGTAACCTCTAAACTGAAAAATACCAAGTATTTCAAAATTTTTACATTAGATAACTCATGAACTGAGAGTTAATTTTAGCTAGGGAAATATGGGGTTTTATACCTCCCCTACTTCAAACTAACCAATGGGAGACCTACATCTTCTCTCATTAAGAGCCTCAAATTGAGCCATCTGAATATTAGAATGATAGCTATTATTATACGCGAACTCAATCAAAGATAAGTTGTCATCTCAACTACCCTTAAAGTTAATGACACATGCTCTTAACATATCTTCTAAAGTCTAAATGGTCCTTTCAGCTTGACCATCTATCTGAGGGTGAAAGGCTGTACTGAGGTGAACTTGGGTACTAAGACCCTTCTAAAAAGTTTTCCAAAAGTGAAAGGTGAACTGTGTACCTCTATCTAAAATGATGGATAATAGGACATCGTGTAACCTAACCAACTCTCTGATATAAAGCCTAGAACATAGTCTTCGGCTGAATAAGAAGTAAGAACTGGCAAGTAATGGGTTGATTTGGTCATACTGTCCACAATGACTCAAATTGAATCATGCTATCAATAAGTACGAGACAAACCTGTCATGAAATCTATGTTCACTTTCTTCCACTTCTAAGTGGGAATACTGAAATTCTGCATAAACCTACTAGGATTTTGATGTTCAATCTTAAGCTGATGACACATGTAGCACTTAGCTACAAACTTTGCAATATCTCTCTTCATCCCACTCCACCAATAGACTTCCAAAAAGTTTTAGTGTATCTTTGTGGCCCCATGATAAATATAGTAGCGCGAACCATGTGCTTTAGCAAGAATTCATTGTCTATCGCCATTCACAGATGGCACACATAACATACCCTAGCAAAGCAACACACCATCTTCCCCTTGGGAGAAAATCTCAACTTTCTGGTCTCTGACTGACTCTTTCAGCTTAACTAAACAAGAATCTCTGTCCTACTTTTCTTTTACCTCAAAAACTAAAGAAAACTCTGAACTATTCTTCACCCAAACACTTTCCTCAGCCGAATCAACCACACGGACACCTAGTCTGGTAAGCTGATGAACTTCCTGAACTAACTTTTTCTTACCATCCTCAACTTGAGAAACACTACCTATGGACAACCTACTGAGGGAATCTGCCATAACATTGGCCTTTCCTAGACGATACAGAACACTCATGTCATAGTCTTTCAACAACTCTAACCACCTTCTCTGATGCAAGTTTAGGTCTTTCTTTGAAAATACTTAATGTAGGATTTTATGGTATGTGAATACATCAACATGCACCCCATACAAATAGTACCTTCAAATATTTATTGTAAACACAAAAGCTGCTAATTAAGGATCATGGGTGGGTTAATTCTTTTCATGGGGCTTAAGCTGTCTAGAGGCATACGCCAAACCTTACCTCTGCATCAAAACACACCCAAGAAACTCTGGAAGCATCACAATATACAACAAATTCGTTTAAACCGATGAATTAAAACTGGGGATGTAGTGAGTCGAGTCTTCAACTCCCAAAAACTCTTCTCATAAGAATTTAACCACTAAAATTTAACTTTATTCTGAGTTAGTCTGGACATAAGGGATGAAATAGATGAAAATTCTTCAACAAACCATCGGTAATAGCTAGCCAAACCCAAGAAACTCCTGATATCTAACAAAGAGATAGGTCTGGGCTAGTTTCTTACTGCTTATATTTTGAGGATTAACTCTAATGTCATCACCATAAATAATATGATCAAGAAAAACTACTGACCTTAGCCAAAATTCTCATTTGCTGAATTTGGCAAAAAACTGATGGGCTCTGAGAGTCTACAATACTATTTTGAGATGGTTTGCATGGTCATTTTTACTGCGGGAGTAGACAAGAATGTCATCGATGAAGACTATGATGAGAACGTCTAAGTACTACTTAAACACATAGTTCATAAAGTCCATGAAAACTGCTGGGCCATTGGTAATGCCGAATGACGTGACTAGAAACTTAAAGTGACCATCCCGGGTTCTGAAAGCTATTTTCGGAATATCACATTCTCTTATTCTAAGCTGATGAGAGCCAAATCTGAGGTCAATCTTAGAAAAGTAACTGGCACCCTGAAGTTGGTCAAATAAGTCATTGATTCTAGGAAGTGGGTACTTATTCTTGATGGTGACTTTGTTTAACTGATGGTAGTCTATACACATTCTGAGAGAACCATTTTTTTTTTGCAAGAATAGGACTGGTGCACCCCAAGGAGATATGTTAGGCCTGATGAACCCTTTGTCTTAGAGGTCCTTCAACTGTTCTTTCAACTCTTTAAGTTCAGTTGGAACCATTCTGTATGGCGGAATAGAGATGGGATGAGTATCAAGAAGACGATCTATTCCAAAGTCAATTTCCCTTTTAGGAGGAACTCCAAGGAGATCTTCAGGAAACATATCTAGAAATTCACTTGCAATAGGAACTGACTCAAGATTAGGAGTCTCAGAACTAGAGTCTTTGACTCATACCAAATGATAGATGCACCCCTTGGATATCATTTTTCTTGTTCTAAGGTATGAAATAAGTTGACCCTTAGGTGCTGTGGTACTACCCCTCCATTCAAGGCTAAGTTTATTCAAGAACTGAAAATAGACAACTGCATTTCTACAATCAGTTGAGGCATAGCATGAATGGAGATAATCCATGCCAAGAATGATGTTAAAATCCATCATATCTAACTCTACTAAGTCTACTGAAGTAACTTTCTGAGACACTATAACCGAATAGTTCCTGTTTACCCACTGGGCTATGATTGACTTACCCACAGGGGTAGAGACTAAGAAAGGCTCTACTAGGATTTAGGGACTGACTCGACATTGATAGCTATATAAGGAGTTTCAAAAGACTATGAAGCACCACGATCTAAAAAAGAATAAACACGTAAATGGTAAACTTGTAATGTACTAGTGACCAAATTAGGAGAACTTTCTTGATCCTATCGGGACTGGAGTGCATAGAGCCTATTTGGGCGCTGTCCAGTAGTGGCACTAGAAGCTGGGATAAACTGGGGACGGTTATGCTGAATCTATTAACCAACCTGAAGACACTCTCTAATTCTATGACCTGGATTACCACACTAGAAACATACGTTACTGACAACCCTGTAGACACGCTGATGATTTCTACCACACTTCTGATAAAGAGGATTTATTTGGGCACTGTACACACTACCCTCAGATTTAGAGCCTGGCGCCCTATCCTTATTACGATTTCTAAATTTAGGCACTGGAGCACTAACTGAGGATAGAGCTAGGATTGAAGATTTTGGGTGGAACTAAGGATGGTTTCTACCTTTTGACTTTGGCTGAGCAAAACTAAAGCTACTTGTTCTAGCCCTCTTGCTTTTTCTCTCTTTCTTATTAGTATTTTGTTCCTCAATCTACTAAGCATGGACTATCAACCTAGCCAAGTTCATCTTTCCGATTAGCATTGTGGTCTTACATTCCTTAACCATCGTATCAGATACACCAGTCACAAACTTACTCATCTTAGACCTGCTATCAGCTACCATATGAGGGGCATACCTGGCCAACTAAGTGAATTTAAGGGAATACTCTTTCACACTCATGTTGCCCTACTTCTTAATGAATTTTAACACCTGACGTTCCCTCAAATCTAGGAAAAAGAACCTATCTAAAAAGGCAGTAGCAAACTCCTCATATTCTATAGGCCCTACATCTGCACCCCTATCTACCTTCCACTACATAAACTATGTATGACCCACATCTTGCAACTGATAGGCAGCTAACTCAGCACTCTCACTAGTTGTTACCCCTATAATATTTGTTACCTTTTGTACCATTTCAAGTAATTCCTATGCGTCCTCTTCATACTTAGACCCTGAAAATAAAGTAGGGTTTATTCGGATAAAGTCCTAAATTCTAGTTGCAGTAGTATTGGCCACTGGGTTGGCCTGAATAGTAGTTGGCCAAAGCTGCCACAGAATGCGGTAGAGTGGTGAAAGCTACTCTAAATTCTTCGTGAGAAACATGCTCATTCAGGGGATCTTTTAAAATGAGCGAAGGGGATGGCTGGTTCCCAGTTCTTCTTTTGTTAGTCTTTCTAAGAGGCAGGTTCTGTAAATGGAAGGAAAAGTTGGATTAGATACAGATTTTAACTTGAGCTCATGCTAACCCGTACAATATAAACATTGAAAGAAGGGAACTTTTTCCTAAAATGCCTCAGAGTCTCTTATCCATAAGTGTGGTGCGCTATACACTCATGCATAAAACTCTATTTGACGTGGATTTCAGACTCCCTAGGACTATTTAGAACCTTAGGCTCTGATACCAAGTGTGTAACCCCTCGAGACTGCACCCTGGGTGTCACATAGTACTTATAACCCTGAAGGACCACAAGCTAACCCATGACTGGTAACTGTTGTGAGCACTGAATATAATACTGGAAAATATATGAAAGAAATCTGGAAATGCCATAAGGTTCTTAAAATACTAAAATAATAACTGACTATAACTGATAATAACATCTAAAACCTGAATAACTGACTATGATAGTCTGAGAACCTCTAACTATCTAAATATGGAGTTGATGGGACAAACCCCCAACTAACTCCAACTGAATTAACTATTGAACTACTAGAATACTAAAATAAATAAACTTTGTCCTCAAAATATGAAGACTTACAGTATCTGCTACTGATAGCCTGAGCTACTAAACCTATGATATGAGACATCATAGTGCAAAAGAGAGTCTGTGATCAGTATGTGGAATATACTGGTATGCTACGTGAGGTAAGGTTTATATACATGGATTCATATGCACGAGATGCAAACTGACTGTATCAACATCATGAAGTAACTGGATGAGAGTATATTCAAAACTATAACTACCAAACATACTGAACATACAATGTTGCGCTTATGGGTATAAATCGTGTATCTGAGATTATACTAAAACTAATTATTGAATTCTGATAGAGTTAAATGAGTTCTTCAGTAAATACTCAGATTGAAACAGTAACTGTGGGATTGTTCATCTAACCGACATACCCCAATATAGACTAATTTGGGGTCCAACCCGTGACCCCAGTTAGAAAGGTGATAGCACCTTTACACGGGATACTAACAATACTGTGTCAACCCTAATCTAGCAGAAAGACTCATGAAGGTATGTATGATTACATCAACCCTAGTCTGGTAGGAGAATGACTTACCTTACTCTAGCTACATAGTTCTTTAACTCAGGGTTTGCTACTAAGGGTCAAACCCTAATTGGCAGGAATACCCCCATCCTTAGGTTTGCTCGGTGCTGAATCCTACTCCCAACTGAAAGACACTGATCACTAGACTGTACTCAGCTTGACTGAACTAACCCTGATTGTGTTTGCTGACTGAACTAAACTGAGTTCACTAAGTTCTTTTAACTGACTGAGTACTATCGTTCTTGACCTTTACTGGGACTATTATATAACTACTACAACTAAGTAAATAGCTAGATTTTGAGTAATAAATATCCCCAGGACTATATAGCATAATTGGTAAGCTCATATCACAACTTTAGCTACACAATAATAAGTTACTATGCATAATTTACTCATATGGACATTTTATTAGACACTAAGGGAGCATGATTGCTATACATGAGAACTAACCACATAGGACATCATAACTACACCATGAAACTTGCAAATTCAAGGGTTTTGAAATGAGAGATTTATAAATTCAACACACATAATACCTAAATTTCATGGAACACATAAAAGATCTTAACTTGAAACCTATACAACAACACAAACATAAGCATAATTCAATTCATAACATGGGAATCATAATTCAAGTTTTAAAAAGGGTTCTTGAACTCCAAAGGTGAAAAAAGACCAAAGGATGAACACCTAACATACCTTGATTATTGAATTCATGAAGATTATTGGGTATTTCTTAGAACTTGATCTTGAACTTGATGAAATAGGATTTATTTTTTGAGAGGATTTTGTGAAGGAGTGAATGTATTTTGCCCTTTTGGAAGCTTAATTTTGTGTTTTGGCTGAATTGGATAAGGGGAAAAGGACTTCATTGCCCTTGTAAAGTCATAATTAAATGAGCAAAATGTGCCCAGTGATGCAGTAGGGAATGCACCGCATCTATTGATTTTACGCGATTGCCGATGCATCACATCAATTCAGTCGACGCAATAGCTAACGTGACGCATCTAGATTGCATTGTCTTGGTATTTTGGTCATCCAAACGTGACTCAAACAATGTCTAAAAATTCAAACACTCACCCAAGAAGAGCTATTGATATCCCTGATCATTAATCAACTTAAAAATTGAAATTTTAAGGTTGTAAGGATTGAAAATAAGATCATCCAATTATGAAGGATAAAAATGATTCTAAGTCTTAACATTTAGCTGAATTTTATGAGTCTGGGACCCTTTATTACAAGCTATATGGGACTGAATTAAACTAAAACTTTGCGGGGTCTTACAGCTTTGAAGTATTTAATTATGTTTATAAAAAGGGTTTTGAAAGATTATTTTGAATAGCCAAATCAGGAACCCATTTCAATGATATAATTTTTTAATATTGAGGATCTTTTTCATGAATTCAATTATGTTCTCATATATACATGTGTTTTATATTTTGTAATTTGAATTGAAAGCATGAATAACAAAACTCCCTCTCTTGTTATGATACCTCTTGATTTAATATGTTGTGGGTTATTCAATTGCATGTTTAGAAGAATGACATAAATAATTTAAGATTATTTATGGACTGGTCATTGGTTATGAATTGAAGTGAGGGTGTTTTTTTGTTTATAAAATGTTCAATGTGATAATTGAAAGAATTGCATGGTTGTTATGAAGAAGTTGATTATCATATGTTAAGGTGTTAAAAGGGGAAAATCTTTGCATAAGCTTTCACATATTTTGAAGTACGGATCCTCTTGCATTGTTTAAATGTTTTGGTGGTGAACCAACACATTTTGAATAAAAATACCAAGACATGATATGATATGGCTTATCTAACTTGCAAGTCTTAGTATGACGATACTAAAACAAATAATGCCATGACAGACTCAGAACAGAACAGAATACTGATTTTCCCTCAGACTTTATTTCATAATTTTAGTAAGATGCATGTTTGAAATATTTAAAGTGGGCTTAAAAAGAGTTAAGTGGTTACCCGAAGAAGGAATGAGCTTATATAACTCATTGCCCAAAATCGTGTTTTGCCGATACGGATTTTATTATGTCCCAAGTTAGGGATTATACACGGCCCTGTGCCCTTTGGCTTATCAGAATCAAAAGCTCCAAACCTTGTGGCAAACTTGGGTTAGGGTCTTGGCCACTGATTCAAGGGTAGATTCCAAATAGCCCGTGGGATAGTAGAATTGTAAGGTGTACCACCTGGCTCATAAGTAAGAAGAAGAGTTGATTTGAGATTTACAAAAACATTTTTGAAATTGCTTGTGCCCATGTGTTTTCAAATATTTTATGTTGACATGTCTTAATGAAATACTCTCACCTATGTTGTGTAAAAATATATTTTGTTTTTAAATTGTTCTACGTACTAGTACATTGTGTATTAACCCCCTTTATTTCAAGTTCTGAGGCCCAGTCTCGCGGTCCTGCTAAATAGCAGATTATTGTCTAACATTTAGAGTTGGTGAGCCTCTCTTATTTAGGAAGGCGTTTTGTTCACATTTGTTTATTTCATTTGATTTATTTCATGGTCTGACTGGGGGCCTTGTCTCAGTTTCAGACAACTTTTTGCTTTCAGTTTAGTAGAGATTTCATAGACTGGTTATAGATGGTTATGGGTTTTTCTTATGGACTTATGTTTTGTATTTGCTAAGTAGAAATAATAGAACTATTATTCTTCTAGTTTACTTCTGCATTTATTATGATAGATGAGTTATGAGTATGATGACAAGTTAGAGGGATCTTGGGCCTTTATGGTTCTGGATGCCCGTTGCGGTTAGGGACTCAGTTTGGGTTGTGACACAAACTTACAACTATTAGCCATAGAAAAATCCACATAAATTAAGCCTATAGACATTCCTTCTTTGGCATTACTTGTACTCACTTAATCACCAAACCTTAACCACTCAATAAGAAATATCCACCAAGTATCACCTAAGGAAAGATCAACTATGTCATTTAATAATTCACTTTTATTCTACCATTCAGGGCATTCTTAATTGTCATATGAGTGTAACGAATTCATTTTATTTTGCATTGCCAACATCATAGGGATTACTACACTCTAAAAGTTTCATATATGAGTTGACTCTATAAAACCTCTAAACTCATAATTCAGCTACAAGGTCAAGTCAATAATAATTTATCTTCTCAAGATTTACTCTAATACACAAATCCATTTCTAAACTTTTTTCAAAATAATCTCAAACTCAATACTAATCACGCAACAAACACTTCATTATCAAGACAAGTAAACTCTATATTACTAAGATAAATTTATGATATAAAGGACCATCACACTTAGCAACGTACAAGGGTACGTTCATTCTTTGTTCTACATTACTACGTTTTTATTACTGGTTTCACTAACTCTTAATGACATTAAATTGATCCCACACAACAAGCAAATGGGCTAGAACAAACAAAACCAACCAGTTATGAGTCTTTAACAATCTCTTTATCAGTATTATATTTCAGATAAGTTATCAATCAAGTTCCTTAGGAATCAAAAATCTACATTAATTTTTGGCCATTTTCATTTAAAACACATTATTTTGCAAAGCATTAAGAATCTGTTCACATAAGGAACTCAAAGGGAATATCACTTAGCAGTCCTCACAAGGAACTAATTATAATTTCAAATAATAGGATTGTACAAGAATTTCAATACAGTCTCAATGATCGGAGCACATAAGAATCCCCTCATAATATCAAATAACCAGAGGACACAAGGATCCATCATCAATATCATTAATAAGAGACTCATTAAGAAAAACACTTATCACCACAGTCTCTTATTCATGTATTTTTTATTATCTTTTCCTGACATCATGTTCTCATATCATCCTCTCAATTCTTATGTCATTAGTTTCATCAGAATAATAGTACTAAAAATAAGTAAGCACCATAGAATTACTAATTTCACAGCAACAAAAGATTGATAATCCTATTATATTTTAAAAAAAAAAAAAAAGCAACTTAGTCAATTTCATCACAGAAATCCAAACAAAAATAATTCACAACAATGACAGTAATCTAGCAACCTAAGACCAGCCAAATATGAAACACAAGCAACAAAATAAGTTCACTATTTTCACAATTCTTTACTAATTAACTATAACCGTTAGCCGTTATTAACAGATACCAATTTAAATCTCTTGTATTTTAATTCATTATTACAAATATACTAATTGGAATCAACTATAACTAAATTGGGCATTGTTGAGATACCAATTAGAATCTTATAGTTACTAATAGAATCTAACTCAGAAGTCAAATATTAGGTTGGCATGATGAAAAGAAAGAAAAGAAAATGACTACTATATGCCACATAGCCTTCCAAAGATTGGGTGTCGGGCCCTATACCCCAATTCAAGAAACTCTCCTTGACATTGATCTTGTACTTGTGGGACCAGTGAGCATAAACTCTGATACCAACTATCACAACCTAAACTAATGGATTATGTAGGCACCTATGCTATCCTAAGTAGCTTGCAGAACCCTTATTATCCAACTAAAAATATGCGGAAGACTTTTATTTTTAAGGGAATGCTGAATTAAATATAATAAAGTGAATTAAATATCAACAAATAAACTTTCCCAAAATTTCCTTCAACTATCCTTCACTATCTCAAGACATGGCTAGACATGTACAAGATCTAACTATTATAAAATAGGCTAAAAAAATAGAAAGACTCCAACATCTATCAGGAAGAAAGTGCAGAAGTCAGTGCTGAGTATCGTTATCTATCTAGTAATTGCAAACTAACCTACCTCCATTCTACACCACCTAAAAAAATGTAGAAGATTAGGATCAGTACAAACACATGTACGGGTAAGCATAATTGGCTGATCAATGTTAGTCCATATAATCATAAAATATAATCAAAGAAAAGAAATCACGACATCTTAAATGAAATAAAATTCAACTATTGTTGTAATTCATTATAACACTTCTAATATGTAATTTACAATTACCCGACTCTATTAATGTGATTATATTCACCACTAGCATAGTCTAACCTCATTAATTATACCATCCACCATAATGCAACACTAAATCATCTTTATTACCCGTTTATTTCCATTACCTTTTCCATTACCCACATCCATAGGATCAACTCAGTAATCACAGAAAACTCATACTAAACTATTAGGATAACAACCAAACATTCTCTTATAACATTAAAGAATAATAACTAGCTAATCGGGTAAGCTATGATTAAAATAAGTATATATTAATAAGGTCGACCAACATATAGAAAGTAAGTATAGAGTTTCACTTTTCCAAGCACATGTCATACAATAAATATCAAGGATATAATACAACATAATAAATTTATAAGTGCACTTAAAATCATACGACAATTCGATCACATTCTTTCATTTAACAACATTTTGACCCTTTCACGGGCATTGTTTCTATAATTTGTCATGAATATAAACAAGACATTCATGACACTACTTCAAGGAGTTATCATTATCAAATAAGCCTCTCATAGGCATAACTAAATAAATCGGCATTATCACTAATTTAGCCTCTCATGGACATCCAATAAATAAAGTATTTTTATCAATACTAAAACAAGAATATCATAAAGTAAATCATAATTTAATATTTAATAATGCAAGTCACTATTAGAGCTTTAATTACTCATGAATTATTAGAATACCACTACCTTATTAAATATCACAACTTGAGTTCTAACATCACCACATATAACTAGTACATCCGAGCATACCATTATCCTCTACCCCTTTCCACATAATATAATTCTAATTATAATTCAAGTAATTTATTCCTTAGATATTACCATGATCATCAGTATTTGACCCTAGCGTAATTCTCCTCATCACATTATTGTCCAACATGCAACTTAATATCTTTGTAACTCAACTAGATTCATCACTAGAACAACTTAATGACATCATGCTTACCCACTTTATCCATAAATAATTTTCTTTCGAGTGCATAAAACTTAGTATCACAGAAGTAATACACGATTAATAAATAACATAATTTTTGTTATTAAAGTAATGTTCTTATATATTTATCTATAACGCCTCGAGTCTACATCCTGGAAACCCCAAAGGATTACAAGCTAAGTCGTGAATGGTACCTGCTTTGAGCACTGAATAATAATACTAAGTGTAATTGAAATATATTGAAATAATCACTGAGTGTAATTGATTATAACATCAAAAATATAAAAATTAACTGTGCTAGTCTAATAGCCTTTAACTGTCTGAATATGGAGTTGATGGGGCAAGTCCCATACTAACTCCTACTAAAGTAACTACTGAACTAACTGAAATACTGAAATGCTAAAATAAAATAATATCCTCGATGGACGAGGACTCACTACTATAACTGTTGTTGATAGCCTGAGCTACTAAGTATGGTTAAGAACCTGAGCTTTCAAACCTATAATATGAGACATCATATCACAAAAAATGAGTAAGAGTCAGTACGTGGAATGTACTGGTATGCTAAGTGAGGTAGGGTGATATACATGGGTTCATATGCATAAGATGATAACTAACTGAATATATATCGTGAAGTAAAAGGATGAGAGTACATGAAAAAGTGTAACTACTGAACATGCTAAATATGCAATACTGTACATATAATGTCTGTCTGAATTAGACTGAAACTGAAGTACTGAGTTCTAAAATTAAAAGTTTAGACTGATACTGAAGTACTGAAATTCTAATGGTTGTGTTACTGATAACTGATAGCCATGGTTCTGTAGAACTGACTGAGTTCTTTACTAAATACTAAGACTAAAACTATAACTGTGGGAGGTATCATCTAACTGATAGCCAGTGCGATGCATCAAGATCGTGTTGGCTTGCTATTTTGTTCATCCAAACATGACTCAAATAAAGTCCGAAAATTCCAAAACTCACCCAACATGACCTATTGACATCCCTAATCATGAATTAACTTGAAAATCAATATTCTAAGGTCGGAAAGATCAAAAATATGATCATCTAATTATGAATGCTAAAAATAATTCTATGTCTTAACACTTAGCTTGAAGTTCTCTAAGTCTGGGACCTTTTTTGGCACGCTATATAGGACTGAAAAGACTAGGACTTTGCGGGGTCTTACAATATCTACCCCTTGGGAACATTCGTCCTCGAATGAGACTGACTTAACTAAAAGGAAATGTACTTGAACTAACATTTACAATTGAAGCACGACTGAATTTTTGAGACATGACACATGACTGAGCTATTTCATGAATTCATGCATGATATGAGAATATTATACGGCTGTAGCATAGCATTGAATATAGTAATGAAGAATCTGAGAATAATGAAGAATCTGAGATCATTCTCTGAACATGTATGAATGGGAACATGAGATCATAACTAAGTCTGAAGTATGATACATGAACTAAATATCATGAACTAAACTAATTTCTTGGACACATGCAGTGACATGAGAATGGTTATTTGGCTGAGATAGGAACAAGGGATTCAACTTATGAGTAACACTACCTCAAGCAGGACACTTATAAACTGAATCATGACTGAATATCTTGAATCTAAATCATGATGCATGAATTGAACTGTCTTTATCAAAAAAGACTAATTGGGGATATGCATTATATAAATTTGAATTTTACTAGTCATTATATACATAGAATGAGTACAGAAATTAAACATACTTAAAGCACGAATACATGAGTCATGAGTTGCATAACTTTAGTTGGAGTTCATAAGTCTCATGGAACATAATTCGTATAACTGAGCAAACTGGGACTTATTATACTGAGAAGTGGAAGCACACATAATTCTTGATAATGTGCAAGAATGTGAACTACGGTTATGAAGATAACATATAAAGCATGAGTAGGTATTATGATGATGAAAGAACAAAACTCTACAGTGAGATAAGAATGAGTTGGTCACCTTCCTTCCCTACTGA
This sequence comes from Capsicum annuum, assembly GCF_002878395.1. NCBI lineage: Eukaryota > Viridiplantae > Streptophyta > Magnoliopsida > Solanales > Solanaceae > Capsicum > Capsicum annuum. The sequence goes on along the minus strand of NC_061115.1, from coordinate 188,926,849 downwards.
TATTCTACAATAAACTGGCATCACTACTAGAATCTGAGGGACTGACTTGGTCACTTGTTCTATCATCTCCCCCTTAGCTTAAATTCATTGTTTTAAGTCTGTGAACCAATTAACAAACTCTAAACTTACCTGCCAGCACTTTACTTTATAATCTGGGGTAATAATACCCATAAATGATAAATTTCCCTAAAAGAATGTACCTGAAGTGTAAGACCCATTGCTAATACTTCCTTCTGAGATACACTCTTAACTTTCTATAGCCTCAATAATCGTCACATAAAAACTTAAACACTGGCTAACTTAGCATCCTTGTAACGCCTCGAGTCTATACCCTGGATGCCACATAATACTCAAAATCTCGAAGGACCACAAGCTAACCTATGAATGGTACCTGCTATAATCACTGAATAATAATACTTTATAATGCAAAAATTAGGCAGAAAATTACCATAAGGTTCAAAACTAAATCAAATACTAACATGTAAATACTAAATACTGAATATCTATCTAAAATAGTCGAGTCTAAAAAGACTCTAAGTGAACTATCTGAAAGTGGAGATGATGGGACAAGCTCCCAACTAACTCCAACTACTGTGGTACTTATAACTGGAAAAAATACTTTGTCCTTGAATTATAAGGACTCACCACTAAATCTGTTGTTGATAATCTGGGCAGCTAGGTATGGTCAGGAGCATATGCATCTGAACCTATGATATAAGACATAATAGAGATAAATAAAGGTATGCGCCAGTACTTTAAATATACTGGTATGCTACGTTAGTTAAGGCTAAATGCATGGGTTCACATACATGAACAAGAACTGACTGAATGGCATGAACATAATTGAATGAGAGTACATATATAACTGAAACTACAGTAAATACAGATTATGCAATGCTATACACATAACTATGAATGCTGTAACTGAGATTTCATTAACAGTGGATAATAATTTCTAAAAATAGAATGACTGATATTCGAATTTACTGATATTGTATTACTACTAACTGAGAAATTGTTTTGATAGTCCTAATTTTGTAGAACTGAACTGAGTTTTATACTGAACTGGATGACTGTAGCTGACAGTCCTGATTCTAAAACTGAACTGAGGTTTTTTACTAAGTCTGAAACTGAAATTGTGGGAGTGTTCATCTAAGCGACATGCCCCAATTATGACCTGAGTTGGAGTCCAACCTTTGACCCAGTTGTGTGGGTGTTAGCACCTTGCCAAAGGATACTAACAATGGCTATGAGTTAACCCTCTCTAATAGGTAGCCTTTTCGCCAAACCTCAGTGGTAGGAAAACTCATACGAGATGTATCAACCCTAGATTGGAAGGAAGACATCTTAACCTACATTAGCAACGTAATTCTGTAATGCAAGGATTGCTAGTAAAGGTCATACACTCTACTGGCAAGAATGCCCCCATCCCTGGGTTCGCTCAGTGGTGATTGTTACTCTCAACTGAATAGACACTGAACTGATTTCTAGAAAGTACTAGGCTTAACTGAACTATTACTGATCGTTCGGTCTATCTGAACTGGACTGAGTTCACTGAGTTTTGATAACTGACTGAATACTTTGAGTTCTATTAACTGGATGAATGTACCGAGTTCTATTATCTATCTGAGTACTATTGGACATGACATCACTGAGACTCTTCTGAAACTACTGTAATTCTAGGTAAATAACTAGATTGTCAGGTATTAGATACTCCCAGGACTCGATTGCATAAATTTTAAAATATAGCACAATGTTGAAAGCATGATAGCTAGAAACTTTATCACAATTTACTCATTGAGGCATTTTAGCAAACACTTGCATGGCATGAACTTGTATACATGCTAACATGATACGATTTAATTACTCAACTCACATGAACAATTCATCAAACACTTAGGTAGCATAATTTATACACATGACAATACTATAGCATGGAAGCATCATGATCAAAATCCCAAACTCACAAATTCAAGGGCTTTTAACAGGAAACCATATAACAACACACACGTGCTATTTGTTTCTCAAGAAACTTGTAATTAATTAGGGATTCTAAACCCAACTACATCATAATCATGAATACAATTAAATTCAACATAAAATTCATGAAAGAAATCAATTTGTAATTTAAAAAGGGTTCTTGAACTCGAAGGGTGGAAGGAAACCCTTGGATGAACACCTAACATACCTTGATACCTCAATTCGTGAAGATTGATAGTGAATTTATTAAATCTTGATTTTTACTTGATGGACTAGGGTTTGTTCTTTAGAGGATTTTTAGTGAATAATGAGAGCATTTTGCCTATTGAGGGGTTTAATCTCGTGATTTGAGGATGAATAGAATTGGGGGAAATATCCTAAATACCTCTCTGGATGCTAATTTAATTACTAAAAAGCATGCCCAGCAATGCATAAACCGATACACCGCGTTGATGGCATTAACGTAATGACCATCAAGCCGCATCGAGTCTGCATTGGTTCACTAGAATTGCACTAAAAGTTGGGGGAAAATTATATGTCAACGCGATGGGTGATGTGATGCGTTGAGATCGCGTCGATGTACTATTTTGGTCACCTGAATATGATTCAAACGAAGTCCAAAAAATCAAAAACTCACCCAGAGAGACCTATTGACACACCTAATCATGATTCAATCCAAGGATCGACATTTTAAGGTCATAAAGGTCATAAAATAGGATCACCAAATTATGAAGGCTAAAATAAATTATAAGTACAAATACATAGCTGAAATTTCTAAGTTTGGGACCTCTTTTAAGCGTTAACGGACTGAGTTAAGCTAAAGATTCTGCGGGGTCTTACAATATCTCCTCCATGGGAACATTCTTCCTCGAATGAGACTGATTAAGCTAAGAATACTGATAGACTAAATTTATATACACTGAACATGCACAACTGAAGCATGATTAGGTGACTGAAAGTACTGATATACTGAGTTATCATACTGAACATGCATAACTAAAGCATGAATGAGTTCTGAAAACATAACACACAACTGAGTTGTTTCATGAAGGTATGTATGATATGAGAATACTATGCAACTTAACCGATGCTGAATTATAAAGGTAATCTAAGCATGGAACTGAGTAAATTCAAGAAAAACTATTACCTTGAGCTGAGTCTGAGTTTATGGAGAAGAGGTGAAGATACTTGGTCTGAATATCTGCTTCTTCTTCCCAAGTATCTTCCTCATTGGATTGATTTTGTCAAAGAACTTTTACTAGAGGAACCTCTTTGTTCGTTTGTATGCGAACCTAAAAATCAAGAATTTTGACTAGGATTTCCTTATAAGAGAGGCTGTTTTGGACAACAATGCCCTCTATCGGGACTACAACTGTCGGGTTACCTATGCAATTCTTTAGCAAAGAGACATGGAATAAACATTCAAATTACCTTTATACCATTTCAAATAGAAAATCTAAAATTGAATTAATGTGACCAAATATGAGTAATCGCGTCTTACAGCTTGCTGATGAGAAACATGATTTGGATACACTTACTAAGGAGCTAGAGAGAAGAGCTACTACTTTAGAAGTAGCTCTGAAAAGAGCTCATTTTAATTATTATATTGTAGCAGATAATATGCAAAAGTATTTGGAGATTTTTTTCATCATAGGTTGTGTTAATGTTTGAGACTAATGAAAACCACATCAAGCTTGAAATTCTAGAATTTTCACAATCATAATTCCTTGGGTATGTAGATGTTGTTCATAAATTACAAGAATAAGATAATACAGAGCAGTTATGGTTTCAGGATCAACATGTGATTGCAAAGAAATGAACACTCAGTGTAGGTGTCCTTATTAATGACTTGAAAAGATCACTCTACCTGCAAGCGGATCTTTACATAAAGGTTGAAGAAGAACTTGGTGATATGTATTCAGTTAATTTGCACTTGGATATATTCTCCAGGGTTTTACATTAGACTATATTTAAAGCTAATATGAATGTTGCAATGATAAAAAGAGATAGGGTTGAAATTGCTCAGCAATTGGAGGCTTTAAATCTCAACAAGGAGTAGAAGGTGGTGAGATCTTAGGTTTCTTTGGAAGATATTCGCATTTTGCACTAGGAGAAAGAAAGTTGCATCTAAATGATCTTATTCTACAGAGTCAATCTTTTAAAGTTGAACTCGTTAGCCTTTTGAAGGCAAATTGTCTCCTCACTGAGAAATTTATGGAATAAGAAGTTCATGGAATTGGAATCATTTATGGTGCAACACTCTCCACTTCATTGAAGCAGGAGTTATTGAACAATAGTAGCCTTCAAGATGAGATTTCACTTTTGAAGGATAATTTGGTAACTGTTAGAGCCAACTCAGACAACTTGGCTTCCTCAAATGAAAATCTTCACAAACATATTACATTTGTGCAGGGTAAGTTGGATGATATATTGGCATCTTATGAGAAGGAACTAATTATGAGAAGGATAATTAGATTATTAGTTTGTTGCATAAAATTTTAATTTGGATTATTATATTAATGAAATATTTTACTGGGATGTATGTGTATATATAGTCATCATTGCAATGTATGAAAGATTTTATTGTAACGCCTCGAAAATCTATCCCGAGACATAACACAGTGCTTAGGACCACTAGTGATCCCAAGCTAACCCTTCTACTGGTATAACCCATAAGCAACTGAATAAATATGTATAAATGACTGAGTTTACTGTGAGAAAACATAAAAAATGATGAAATCTGTGAAATTACAATATTGATACATCTTTTACACTCTAATAAAATCTAAAAGAGGGACTGAATTTACATAACTGACTCTAACTGACGTCTATGAAGCCTCTACTATACTGACTATAGATAGCTAAAACGTGACTCCAACTACCCCTAGTCAACACATATTAGTAAGAAAGTAAAGTACATAAATGAAATGTAACAAAAGTCCCTGAAGTAGCAGGACTCATTATCTGCCTGCTGGAATCTGCAACTGTCTGAATATGGTATGTATGCTACAACTCATACCTACATTATAAGACAATGTAGCACATAGACGTATATGTGGATCGGTGCTTTGAGGATATACTAAGTATATAGGGGTGAAATGCATAAGTAAAACACCATCTCATCACATAATTTATAAAATAATCCATGCTAAATGTAAATCACTCACATAAGTTGGAATATCTGAAACACTGAAATCTAAAATCATGAATAGCAAATCACACTTTATAAATTGAGTGAGTCATAACATTTAGTTCTAAAAGTTATGCTAATATTCAATATTAAATCATACTATCTAAATGTAGAGAGAGCTCACTTCTAAATCTAAAATTTGAAAGCTGAAACTTACAACTCTTATCTTTCTATAAAGAATAATCTGAATAAAATTTGTGAGCCTTCACCCTTAGTTTTCTATAAGATTTTTTGCAGATCTTTTACTTTAGCTATCTGGGAAAAATACATTAATATGCTTTTTGTAAGGGAAAATACTTTATCTTAAGGAAATCTTTCAAAGCTTTTCTTTACTAGTAGGAAAATACTCAAAACTATTTATTCATTTTTACTAGCAGGGATGTTCTGTTAACTGACATAAATCATGCGAGCTACATGGAGTCCAACGTCTTGTCCTTCTAAGGAAGAAACCTCACATTGGGGAAAGGTTTCATACTCTTTCCAGGGAGTATAACCTCAGCTTAAGTGATCACTATCTCAGCCCAGTATGGGCCCTTAAATCTCAAATCTATGGTGGCACGTAGTTCTGGGGTATCAGACCTTGGAATCATACCTAACTCGGTGCTAAATACTACTCTCTTTTATTTGGTACGCTCGTCTTGTTTGAAATTCATTTTAAAACTCTCATAAGGGTTCATTATGATACCAATTATGCACTTATCTGAATCAATCTGTAAATGAAGCTAGTTTGCTTTCTAAAATCTGTAAAGAGGATTCCAAAACTTATCTGGTGATCGAAAGATCAAAGCTTTACTGAAAATCTATAAATAATCTGATAATAGAATGCTTAAAGCATTATATTTCTTGAAATAATAATATTCAATCTTGGGGTAAGAACTCATGCTTCAATCTCATGTCAAAACATCATAATAATCTTTCTTGATAATAAAAATAATGATAACTCATCTCAAAATCTATAATTTACTACAATAGGCATGAAAATATGAAAATAGACATGAAATTCATCTTCAAAATATCTCAAAAACTCATAACTTTGTAAATAAAAATATGGGTATGAACCCTAATTAAAAACTCATGCAATATCATTCAAAATCATATGAATTTAATGTAAAAGCTTGGTTTTGGGCACAAGGATGGAAGAAGATTCTTGTTCATAAACCCCACATACCTTGATTGAAGATTAGATGAAGAAACTTGATCTATTGATTCCTATTTGAGTTATTGGAGATGAGTTATTAATTATCTTTCCTTGGGAATCCCCAATTTGGAGCTTTCTTGGAGAATCTATGGAGGATTTTTTATTTCTTGGAGAAGAAGCTTTGGAGCTTTAGGGTTGTTCTTTGAGAGAGAATGGATGAAATTGGGCATAAAGTGCTTAGAATAGGCTCAAATCTTATGGTTAGATGGATTGGGGGCTTGGGAATTGATCGAAATACCCTATTTAAACTTCTAAATGGAACTGAAAAACATAACATTTTTCCAAACTAGGTGGCCACTGTGATGCATCACTGTTGTGGTGGCTTACTGGAAAATGGATGAATGGAAACTGGACATTCTCCGCGATGAACCACCATCGTGGTACCCCTTTGAAATCTTATTTTATTCACTGGACTATCATGGAGGGCCACTGAAATTTGACAATTATCATTTTACCCTCCTCCACGAGGCACCGAGTGCCCAGGTGGCACACTGTCAACTTAAAAATGCTCTAACTCCTTCATCGAGTGTCGGATTTGAGTGAATTTGGTACAGATGGAAAGATTATTCAATTTCCCACATAATGGAAAGTCAAAATCTTGAAAATACCACATGAAATAAAAATGTATTCATCTCTGCAGCAAATCTTTGTCATTCTAAGGACAAATTTAAGCTTAAAAAAAGTATGGGGTATTACAATATCTCCCCCTTGGGAATATTCGTCCTTGAATGTGGCTAATTAACCTAAGAATACTTAGGAATCTAAGGCTATAAGCTATCATGCACAACTAAAATAAACTGAATAACTAAATCTTAAGCATGATGAGCTAATGAACTGAGTTGTGAGTCCATGAATTCTCATAAAAATAGCTATATGTCTGAGATAGAAACGAGAGCGTCAACTTATGAGTAATCATTACTTTCGGATGGATCTAATTTTGTGAGAAAAATATGAGAGTTTTATTACATAAAAAACTCCATGAAAACTCGGGGCATTACAACATCTCCCCCTTGGGATCGTTCATCCCAGAATGATACTAATTTGGTCAAAATACTAGAAAGAGATTGAGATAATACACAGGATACTTATGAAATGAATCATGACTTAATATCTAAATCTAAAACTGATATCCATATACTGAGCTAAATCCGCAATTTACATGGATGCGAATAAACTACCTCTTAAAATGGCCATACTCATGAAATTTTAGGTAGTAAGACTAGACTAAATCAAAAGATGGAAAGCTATAGAATTTTGTTTGTCCGACTATTATACTAGATTGCTGACTATATGGACTGAATCATACTGAATGTTCATTCTCAGATGGAGTATTTCTTCAACACCTTTCTAATAAACTTCTAATGTTATTAGGTAGTAAAGAACTATGGGCATGATCTGAACAAAACGCCTGAATAGAAAACTACAACATTGCTACGACTCTATAGCATGGAACTTTGACCTATAAATCATAAGTCAGGATAGAATTTCTGGCTTTAAGTAGTGCAACTTCTTACTTTCTAGCTTAGCAACACTTCTCAAACACTCCCTCAACTATATTCTTCTCAAATACCATACTTGCTTGATTCAACTTTTAATTATCAGATGGCATTGATTAATCCATTTACTAAATTATAACTTGACCATATTTTCTCATCGTGGTCAAGCCTTACTCGAATTCACAAGGTAATTCACCTAACACCATAATACTAGTCTAAACCATGGAATCAATACCCCAAGCATTGTCATAACTACTCCTCTCTAAGATAATTCTCCTTATCACTTTAACAGTTGAATTCAACCTCTTACTAGAAATTCATTAATGCACCATACACCTATCCTCTTATATACCAACATACATTCAAGTCTATCTTCATAACCACATGTGCATTTCTAAACAAATACTCATAATAACATCTTCCTCATATTCTCTAACACCTTTATCAGTAACAAATTCCATGCACTATTCATTTCTTAAGAAGACACACATAAAATATTCTCAACTAACCAGGTCATACACAAGAAAATAAAATTCACCTTAAAATTCTTTCAAAGTTATTCTCTTACATAAAACCAGCTTTCAACCATTTTTAACAACATAATACATTTACTCTCTCCCATCCACACAATTGGTCATCATCACTATCTTGAATTGGGGTAGGTCACTAAAAGGTTGGAATATCAATATCCAAAACATAAGAGGATTATAATCATAGGTCGACACTTCAACAAGGCCTGAAGAATAGAGGGTTCATGATATGGACTTATTAAAGAGATCGAGTCTAAGGGCGTACATGATATAAATCCGAACATTGCTTGATCGTTAAGAGTGTTCCACAAGTACTGAAACTGAACATACTGTAAAGCATGAGTACATGAGTCATGATCTGTATGACCTGGATTTTGGAGTTCATAGCTTATGAAATGTGATTTTGACTGCTGAACGAACTGGAACTCGCTATACTTGGAACTGGGAGAGTACATGATTCTTTATTATACCCATGAACATGAACTATGATCATGAAACTGACACGTAAGGCATGAGTAGATATTGGAATAACTAAAATACCAACACTTAAATAAGAATAGGTTGAGCCTCATCCTCACTTTATGATGCTCTACACTACACTGATATCACTACTAGAATTGGGAAGACTGACTTTGTTACTCAATCTATCATCTCCCCCTTAGATTTAAGCCACCACTCTAAGCCTGTGGCCCTCACTACACTCTAAACTAAACTACACTCACCTGTACTCTGAAGCCTGGAATACAAAAATACATGTAAATAATAAACTTACTCTAAAAGACTACACCTAAAAGTGTAAAACCCGCTTCTAATACTGCCTTTCGAGGTACAACTCTATAAAATACCATAAGAAATAAAAAGGTATTCATCTTTGAAGCAAATATTTATCATTCTAAGGATGAATTTAAGCTAGGAAAAGTACGTGGTATTACAAAAATCATTGCAATAGGTAGCAAAAATTATTACAATAGGTTTCAAAAAACGTTGAAATAGGTAGGAAAAAATGTTGCAATAGGTGTCAAAAAGAGTTACAATAGGGGTCAAAAATCATTGCAATAGGTAGTTAAAAGTTGTTGCATAAGACCAATAAGTGTTGTAATAGATATTCAAAAAGATTTTTAATAGGGTTATTGTAATGCTTTCCTGTCGTTGCAATATAGTCTAATTCAACAGTTCGTAACCGTTGTTATAGACAATATGAAGTATCCCAATAGGAGTTAAAATAAACTATTGAAATAGGTCTATCTAAATCAACAATTGTAGAAACCATTGCAAAAGTCATTGTGGTAGCTCTATCACAATGCTCACATATGCAACACCAGCCAAACCGTTGTGGTAGCTCTATCACAACAGTTTATGTATCTATCACAACAGTTTTTGAATCGCTGCCATATGGGTAATTTCTAATAGTGCTAGTTTATGAAATTCATGTTAGGAATCTTTAATTTATAATTTAGAATCATCTCTAGGTCATATTAATAACATCCATAAGTTTTTTTTTTTCTAAAAAAATCCATCATTAAAGGTCATTCTAAAGATTCTAAGATGTTAAAGGATTAAAAGACGAAGAAAATATTGAAAAAAATTGATAAACAACTCTCTAGGGTTGGAGAATGAAGTTTGGGTTTTTAGACCTAAAACACGATCGAAACTGATTTAAATACCACTAGAATTCTCACTACAGTGAAATTCCCATTTTAGCACAAATAGTGCCTAGTAAAATAGTCATAATTTTTTATTCCAAATTCAGATTAAAGAATGGTTTGTTGCGTTGGAGAGAGGTCTCGGAGATCTTTGATTTTTTAACACCTCGATACTATCCCATGGACGTCACATAGTGCTTAAAAATAGAAGTGATCCTAAGCTAACCTGTGATATTGTCATAACTCATGAGCAACTGAATAAAATACGTAAAACAAAAAAAATTAATTAGCAAAAGAGATGTCATTGATGGAACTTATTCATTACAAAACTATTTGAAATGTTTATAACACTGAAATATACAAAAGTAGATTGAAATTGAATACAATGACATACATCAACTTTGACTGACTCTCTATGAATCCTCTACTAATACTGACTATAGGTAACTGAGATATTACCCACAGCTATCCTTAATCAATACGATAGAATAAAATATAATACTGGGAGTATAGTTGACTCCAGTCCTCAAATTAAGAGAACTCATCACCTGCTGGCTGGAAGTTGTATTATATTTGATCATAGTGTCATGGGATACAATCGGTACCTACATCAAGAAGAAATATAGCCACAAACACATATATATAGTCAGTACTTTGGAATGTACTGAGTATGTGGCGTTGAATGCAATAAGTAAAACTGAAGCTGAACATTCTTTCAAATTATGCATGCTAGGTGTAAAGGACTCACCTTGATTATGAATAAAACTCAAAGTTGAAATATCAAAAATCATGAACAACAAAGCATGATCTAATAAGATTAGTGATTCATTATACTTAGTTTCTGAAATCTTTATTTATGCTTTCTTTATGGGAGATTCTTATAATCGACATAAATCATGTGAGCTATCATGGAGTCCAATGTCATACCCACATTGAAGAGAGATGTTCTACCCTTTCCATCGGAAAAGAATCATAACTTAAACTGACCATTATACCTAGCCCATATTGGGTATAGGAGGGAACACTCTCTGTAGAGGCCCCCTAAAGATTAACCTATAGTGGCACGCAGTTCTAGAGAATAGAATTTGCTAAACCCGTATTCCTCTCTCTTTGCTAAATACTACTCCCAAAACATATACTTATGTGCTCAGACTAATGAAATCTACTTTAAAGTAGCATATGGGTTTATAAACTGAAAACCAACTATGCTTCTCTTACTTAAATCATATTCATGAGGAAACTTGTGGATTTCATGTCTTATCTGAGATCATAAGATCAAAACTTAAGTTTACTCATGCTGGAAATCTTGTATCTTGAACTTATAATCTTGAACCTCTTGTAAACTTAGTAACGTATTCTTAAACTTGCAATCATTCATCATCTCGTAGAAACATCTTATCAAAATATCAAAATTCATGTCAAAATAATAAAATTTATCTCCTAATAGAAATCATATAAGTAATAACATAGGTAAAAGTAAATTCTTGTGCAAACTAAACTTAAAATCACATGATAATATCGTAATTTCAAAGCATTAAAATTGGGTATAAACCGTAATTGAAATTTCATAAATTCAATTCAAAAACCAAAGATTTTAGGCTCAAGGATGAAAGGTTATCCTTGCTCAAACCCCACATACCTGAATTTGAGGAATATCTTAAGGGAAGCTTGAATTGGAGCTTTAGGAGTTGAACTTTTGAGAGAAACCCGACTTGTTTTGTTCTTGAGAGAGGAGAGAAAAATAAACTTTTAAAACTGACTTTGAATGGGCAAAATAGCATCTATTGGAGGATTTAAGTCATGGGAGAGGAGTTTGATGAGAGTAAAAGACCAAATTACCCTTAAGGAAACCTAATAAAAACTACAAAAATTTTCAGTTAACTTAGTTGATAGCTTGTCAACTAGTTGATGGCTTATCAACTTAGTCGTCAACCTCTAGCTGGGCTTGGATACTTTTTGGTTAAGGTTGATGATTTATTTAATAGCTTGTCAACTAGTTTATGGCTTATCAACTTAGTCATCACCTTCTCTAAATAAGTTAGGGTCATTTCTGGTTAAGGCTGACAACTAAGTTGATAGCTCGTCACATAGTTGACAGCTTATCACTTAAGTCATCACCTTGTTAACAGACAGACACACCAAAGTAAAATGATCATAATTTTCTACTCCAATATAGGATTAAGGTGAAATAAGATGTGTTGGAAATAATACTCAGAGATCTTTGATTTGGTATATAGTAGGCCACCTAAATAATTATATTCTAGGACTTACACTCATTTAAATTTGATCCTTGTAGGATGCAATACTAATAGTAAGTTGATACAAATGCTCTCAAATCAACTTTGCTTTAAGTTCTTTCCATGACCATAATCGCATATAGAATACTACAACACAAGGTTAGTGGTCACGATACTTAATTATGGCTTGACATAATCTCTTTGGGGTATTTAATCATATATACAAATAGTTGGAAACTTATATAGGAGCTTATAGGGTATTATAGATTTTGTGGGTATTGGGCCTCCTAAATCCTTATATTCTAGGAGATATGGTTATTTGAAGTTAGCCCTAATAGAAACTCATATCGAAACTCTATCAGAAACAAAGTTATAAATTTAACTTTGTATTAAGGATATTGTACAACCTTAATTCATACCTAACAAACTTCCATACTAAAGTATTGATATTAGTACTCATGAATAATTAAATTCATTGATATTAAGGTTGTTTAGACACATCGAAAGATATAAATCTTAGTCGAAAAGTTTGAGGTGACACAATAAATAAAATGATGGATATTTTGGGCAGAAGTTAATATTGAAGAATGAAAAATAAGATTTTTCATGAATTTATCATGGATAATATAGTTTCAAAGATATGGGTGGTTATAATCATATCCCAATTTACCATCCGTTCATCCCCGAGTGGGAATTCAATGAAGAGAAGCATGAGGTTGGAATTAGAGAGACATTAGTAAAAAAAAATTATATTGCACCCTATGCACACACTTGTGTAACACCCTGTACATTTACCTAGCTTAAATTCATCCTAAAAAAATCAAAGACTTGCTTTAAGGATGAATACACTTTTATACGTGTGTAATTTTAAGGATTTTGACATTTCATTGTGTCGAAAATTGAATAACCCTTCCATCGATACCAAATTAGACCAAATCCGACACCTGAGCGAAGAGTTATAGTTATTTTAGTAATACAATGTACCACCTAGTACTCTAGCACGTCATGGAGGCAGTCTAAATGGCATTTTTCATTTTTCAGTGAGACAACGTGATACCACCGCATCGTGCCACTAGCCTTTTTCACAATTGTCATTTTCAAGTGTGACTCCGCGATCATAGCGCATCGCGCCAAAGGGAAAATTCTCAACCAGTGAGGCACCACAATGGTGCTGATGATGGCGCTACATCATACCATCAGCCCAGTTCCCAATCGTCAGTTTCCAGTGACATGACACGATAGCACCACATCGCGCTAGGTGCCCAACTTGGATTTTCAGTGACGAAAATTAAAAACTTTCAAGGGGAAATAGGGTCTTTATTCCATGACCCAGATCAAGTTTTAAACATGAAATTATGCCCTAAATACCCTATTATGTCATTTTTCCTCACTTGCTCTCAAGAATAAAATCATTCTCTCTCAAGAGGCAGAAACCCTAGTTCAAAAAATCAAGGTCAAGCCTAAGAAATCCTTCAAGAACTTCAAGAATCTCACAAATTAAGCTATGTTAGGTGTTCATCTATGGGTTCCTTTCACCCATAGAGTCCAAGAATCCCTTTTTATATATACAAGATCTCAGATTTATGTTTTTCATGTTTGACTTAAATTGAATTCATGTTCATGAGTAGTTGGGTTTCAATCCATGATTTAAGTGTAAGTTTCATGAAATTAAATAGCATGTGTGATGAATATATGATTATCTTGATAAACCCTTGAATTTACAAAGTGATTAATGTGTCTAAGATGTTAATGGGGTTTTACTCCATGATTATTATATGATTCATGAAATTAAATTAGTATTTTATGGGGAATTATATGAATTGCATGCTAAACCCATGGAATTGTAAGTTGGGCATTGTAGTTTCCATGTTTATATGTTATCCATGATTATGTGCATGAAGTTGTGCTCCCTAAGTGTTTGATAGAATGTCCATGTGAATAAGATGATGAAATCATGACATGTTAGTAAATGAACAAGCTTATGACCTACAAGTATTTGATAAAATGTCTCTATAGATGATATATGAACATGTATACATTGTTATGCTTTGCAAGATCATGTGAGTCTTTACTGTTCATGCTATGGAGTCCTGGAGGCATTTAATACCTGAAAATTTAGTTATTTATTTAGAGCCAGTGTCAGTTACAGAATAGTGTCAGTCTTGTCATAATCAATAGTACTCTCCGTTAGATACCGAACTCAGTGAAACTCAGTCAGTTATAGCACTAAGAAAATTCTGTGAATTTAGTCCTATTTATTCCAGTATAACAGTTCAGTGTCTATTCAGTTAGGAGTAGGATTTAGCACCGAGTGAGCGTATGGATAATGGCATCCCCGTCAGATAGGCAGAGCCGTTAGCATCAGTCCCTGTACTCCCGAACTGTATAGCCAGTGCAATATGAGGAGTCACCCATCAGATTAGGCTTGACTATATCCTAGGAGTCACCCATCATATTAGGATTGGCTATGCCTAAGTGTCACCCATCAGTTAAGCTTGGCATCCTATTTTTCTAGTGTTAGTACCCGTGGCACGGTATTAGCACCCTTCCAGCTGGGTTTACAGGTTGTACCCCAATCAAATTAGGGAGGGTCATGTCGGCTAGATGATTATCTCCCACAATTTCAGTTTTAGTCTCCAGATTATAACTCAGTTCAGTTTTACATAATCAAGACTGTCAGACACATTCAATCAGTATCAGTAATTCAATTATCAATAACTTCAGATATCAGTTACTCGGTCATCAAGACTCAGTACCTTGCTTCGGAAAAGTTCAGGTACAATATACATCTATGTATGTCTACAGTATTGCGTACTCAGTGATTTTAGAAGTATCAGTTATTCGCATAATCTTATATACATTTACTTAATATCATTCAGTCAGTTACTGTTCATGTATATGACCCCTTGCATTAAGCCTTACCTCATCTAGCATACCAGTATATTACACGTACTGACGCATACTCTTTCTTTACGCTATGATGTCTCATATCATACGTTCGGATACTTAGGTTTCTCGACCACGCTTAGACAAATCCAGTCAGCAGTCGCAGATTTAGTAGTGAGTCCTTATCTATCGAGAATATGCTTTTATTTCAGCATTTCAGTAGTTTTAGTATTTTTGTAGTTGGAGTTAGTTGGGGGCTTGTCCCATCAACTCTATAATCAAAAAGTTCAGTTAGAGGCTTTCAGACTAGACTAGTTCAGACAGTATTTCAGATACTGGTGTTTTTATCAGATGTTGTTATTTATCATTATTTCAGATTTTTAATCTTATGGAATTTCAGCCTATTTTTTCACATCTATTCAGTATTATTATTCAGTGCTCACAGCAAATATCAGTCATGGGTTAGGTTGTGGTCCTTCGGGGTCGTAAGCACCATGTTATGACTAGGGGTAGTCTCGGGTCGTTACAACTTGATATCTTTAGAAACCAATCCTTATTTTATAATCAATCATTCTGTTAAAGCTTTTCAAAATCTGAAGATGTGGTGCCAAATGTTTATGCATGAATCCCTTATTCTCTTTTCGAAGGCTTAAGTTTCAAACTTGATTTTTATGTGTCAAAATAATATAAGAGGGTTAAAATATTTACCTTGAAGAAGAAAAACATCCAAAAGCACCTCTTTTTTTTCTCTAGAGCCTTGAATTTAATTTTGAAATGTGCTACAAGATGCTACATGAATCTACATCTCAAATTTCAATACTAGACAAGTCACACCTAATTCACCTAACATACAAACTCTCCCTAAGACACCTGACTTAATTTCTAGCCAAGACTACCTGGTGCGGAATCTACATCTTGATCATATGTTAATTACCACACCATTTACAAGTTACATAACTTAGATACCCGCATGAACTCAATCAAGACTATTAAATTTATTCTATAAATCTAGCATCATCATTTCACAATCACTATCCTTTACACCTCAATAGCAACCAAAATTGAAGCTTAGTGTTTACTACTATACATTGGTGTCAACATAAACTCTCCCATATTACACAGACTTATATCTATTAGCCATCAAAAATCCACATAAACTAAGCATACAAACAGTCCTTCTTATTTATCTTTACCAATACTCATATAATCACCAAACCTTAACCACTCAATAAGTAATATCCACCAAGTATCACCCAAGTATTGATCAACTATGTCATTTACTAATTCACTTATATTCTACCATTCAGGGTCATTCTTAATTATCATGTGAGTGTAATAAAGTTATTTTATTTTCCATTGCCATCATCGTAGGGATTACTACCCTATAAAAGTGTTATATATCTAGTGAATCTATAAAATGTATATATTCCTAATTCAGTCACAAGGTCAAGTCAATAATTGTTTATCTTCTCAAGGTTTATTGTAATACACAAATCCACTTCTAAACTTTTGTCAAAACAATCTCTAACTCAATACTAATCATGTGACAAACACTTCATTATCAAGCCAAGTAAACTCTACATTACTAACATCAATTTATAATATAG
Organism: Capsicum annuum; assembly: GCF_002878395.1. NCBI lineage: Eukaryota > Viridiplantae > Streptophyta > Magnoliopsida > Solanales > Solanaceae > Capsicum > Capsicum annuum. Next base: position 188,910,082 of record NC_061115.1, on the reverse strand, counting down.
AGGGCCATCACACTTAGCAACATACAAGGGTGGGGTCATTCTTTGTTTTACATTACTGCATTTTTATTACAGGTTTCACTAACTCTTAACGATCTCAAATTTATCCTACACAACAAGCATATTAGCTAGATCAAACAAAACCAATTGGGTAGAGATTTATAACAGTCTCATTATCAATATCATATTTCAGACAAATTATCAATCAAATTCGTTAGGTATCAACAATCTTCACTAATTTTGGTCACTTTAATTTAAAACTCAATATTTCTCCAAACATTAAGAATCCGTTCACATAAGGAACTCAAAGATAATATCACTTAGTAGTCCATACAAGGAACTAGTTACAATTTTAAATAATAGGATTGCACAAGAATTTCAGTACAATCTCAATGACCGGAGCACGCAAGAATCCCCACATACTATCAAATAGAAAAAATTTCATAAGTAGCAAACTTAAACCCATAATTTGGAGTTTTTGTAATTGCATAAAATAGAAAATTATTTTTGTATTTTAGGTAATGTTTTCTACCGAAATACATATACCAGCGAAATTTATCAGTTGAGTTAGATAACAAATATCAAACGCTTAAATTACTCCATACATTTAAAGATGAGGATTCCTTTTCCATAAATGACTCTTATTAAAGGATTTTTGCTTAAATTACATAACTAATAAATCTATATTAGTTAAGGTTTTTACAAAAATTACACTACTGGTTATTCCGTTAAAGATTAAGATTTTTGCTTTTCCAAAAAATACATATTTATACTACATGTACATATCCCAAAAATATACAAAATACATAGACACACAGATCTGCATATGTATTTACAATACAAAAATGCATATATATATATATATGTGTGTGTGTGTGTGGAAAAAGATTTATATATATATACAAATTAGTACCCATTAGCTAATAAATACATATACAAAATAAATACATACAAATAGATACATATGTTACCCTCTAAAAGGACATAGGACAATCCAAATACAAACCCAAACTTGTCCAAAAATACATATGTAAATTTCATATGTATATACAAAAATACAAATACATTCACATCTACCAAGTATGTATATATATATATAACAAGATTTGTATATAAATACAAATTAGAACCCATTAGGTAATCAATACATATACAAATAACTCTATGTCTTTATCTTCTTCCGAATCATATTCAGAGGAGTTTTCAACATCAGAACTTGGAATTATGCTTGATTCTCTAATTTCTTTTAATCTTCTTTTTTTCTTTGGTCTTTGTATTTTGGGGGTTTTTGGAGATGAAGGTTTTTTCAAACTTTTTTGTTTCATAATTATGGCTATCTTCTCTCGATCATTACGATGCTTCAACCTCACCTCCGATGGGTGATATACTCTATTTAATCTTCTATAAGGTGTGTGTTCTGCCATTAAAGCAGAAATCCACAATCATACAACAAAAAATATCTCAAAAATAAAAAAAAATCCCAGTAAAAATGATAAACAAAAAAAATACAAAATATAAAGAATTTATGAAAGAAATAACGTGCAATAACTGCAAATTAATAGTTACCTTAGTTAGTGGAGCACAATCATTATCTATAAGGTAAGAAAACGTGAGAAAATGGAATGAAAATCTAAAAAATAGGAGTTATTTGAGATAAAATTAAAAGGCAAAGTAAGAAAGGAAAGAGATAAAGTGTTGGACTGAAAATAGGGGAAGTCTGTCACTCCAAATAAATGTTATTTATTCTATAAAACATAATTTTGTGAAAGTGTTGTTATTTATCATAATTATGGTCTTAAGTTTGTTACTTTTTGTAGTTTTTTTCTATCAAATAACCTAACCACACATAGATACATCCATAATATCATCAACAAAAGCCTCTTATTAAGAAATACACATATCACCTCAGTCTTTTATTCATGTGTTTCTTATTATCTTTCCCTGGCATCATGTTCTCATATCATCCTCCATATTCTTATGTCATTAATTTCATCAGTATAATAGTACCAAAAATAAGTAAGCACCACAGAATTACTAATTTCACATCAACAAGAAATCAATAATCCTATTATAATTATCAACAAAAGCAACTTAGTCAATTTTCATCACTAAAATTCAAATGAAAACAATTCACAATAATGACAATATCTAGCAACCTAAGTTCAACCAAATATCAAACATAAGCAACCAAATAAGTTCACTTCTTTAATAGATACCAATTGAATCTCCCAGATTTCAATTCAAAATTACTGAGACACCAATTTGAATCAGCTGCATTTCAATTGGCCTTTGTCAAGATGCCAATTAAAATCGTTTATATACCAACTGAATCTAACACAATAGTTAAATATTAGGATAGCACAATGGAAATAAAGAAAAGAAAATGACTACTATATGCCTCATACCCTTTCAAAGATTGGATGTAGGGCCCTACACACCAATCTATGGAATTCTACTTGACATCGTCCTTGTATGTGTGGGATCGGTGAACCTAAGATTAGATACCAACTATCACGATCTAAATTAAAGAATCATGTGGGAACCTACGCTATCCTAAGTAGCTAGGAGAACGCTTATTATCCAACTAAAATATGTGAAAGACTTCTGTTTTTAAGGAAATACTGAATTAAATATTAAAAAGTAAATTAAATAACAATAAATAAAATTTTCAAAAATTTCATACACTATCTCAAGACTTGGTCATAAATGTACAAGAGCTACCTATTACTAAATAGGATGACAGTAAAATAAATAACAGAAAAACTCCAACATTTGCCAGGAAGGAAGTAATTTACTTTGAACGAAGTATCGCGATCCATCTAGTAACTGCAAACTAACTTGAATCCACTCTACACCTCAAAAGGGAATGTAGAAGAGTAGGGTCAGTACAAACACATATACTGGTAGGCATCATCGGCCGATCAGTCTTAATCAACAAAATCAACAGATAGAATCAAAGAAAAGAAATCATGACATCTTAAATGAAATATAATTCCACTAAGACTGTAATATCATTATGACACTTTTTCTATAAAATTTACAATTTTCCAACTCTATTAACAAGATTATATCCACCACTAGCATAGTCTAGTCGCATTAATTCACACCATCCACCACAATGCAATACTAAATCATCTCTGTTATCCCTTTATTTGCATTACCGTTTCCATTTCCTTAGGTATTACCATGTTCATCAATATTTGACCCTAGCATAATTCTCCTCATCACATTATTTCCCAACATACAACTTAATATCTTTATAACTCAACTAGATTCATCACTAAAACAACTTAATAACATCACGCTTGTACACTTTATTCATAAATAATTTTCTTCCAAGAACATAACACATAGTATCATAGAAGTAACACATAATCAATAATAACATAATTTTTAGGAGTAAAGTTCTTACATCTTTATCGACCTCAACTCCATGACTGCAAGCCTGGACATGTTATCTCCCATCAATCAAAACTATGAAAATAAAAAATAACAAAGTATTTTACTCATTAATCTTAGTCTACCTAGACGTCAAGATTTTGGAAGAAGCAAGTTGTAACAAAGATGGTCTTTCCTTTCCTTCATGTCTTGAAGTAATCAATCATCTAGAAATTAAGCAATAATAAGAGTAATTAAATAATTACTCTTCAAATAAATATATAGGGGGATCAAACTCACTAATTCTATCTTTAATTCAAAGTCTATATCATTCCTCAAGGTCAATTAGCTATTAACTAGCTCTTTCAAGCTTAACCCATTTATATTAATGGAGTTTTTATGATAAAGGTCTCATCTTTATGGAATTCAAGGTTCCTAACCATCAAAATTCATAATCTAGTTTAGGATATTCATGTTAGGAATCTTTAATTTATAATTTAGAATCAACTTTAGGTCATATTAAAAACACCCATAAGATTTTTTTCTCTAAAAAAATTCACTATTAAAGGTATTTCTAAGGATTCTAAGATCTTAAAGGATTAAAAGTCAAAGAAAATAATGAAAAAACTTAACTCAACGAAAGATTTTCACCTTAAGCATTGGTAAATACCTCTCTAGGGTTGGGGAATGAATTTTGGGGGTCTTATACCTAAAACACTACTGAAATTGATTTAAATACCACCAGAATTCTCGCTATAGCAAAATTCCCATTTCAGGCCGTACCACACTTAGTAACACGGTCATAATTTTTTATTCCAAATTTGGATTAATGAAGAGTTTGTTGCATTGGAGAGAGAACTCAGAGATCTTTGATTTGGTGGCTATTGGGCTCCTTTCTCCTTATATTCTAGGAGATATGGTCATTTGAAGTTATCCCTAATAGAAACTCATATCAAAACTCTATCGAAAAGAAAATTTTAAACCTAACTTTGTATTGGGGATGTTGTACGGCCTTAATTCACACCTAAAGAACTTACAAATTAAAGTATTGATATTAGTACTTATGAATAATTAAATTAACCAAAATTGAGTCTATCTAGACACATCAAAAGATTTAAATCTTAGCCAAAAAGTTTGTGGCTACACAATAAATAAAATTATGGCTATTTTGGACTCAAGTTAAAATTGAGGAGTGAAAAATAAGATTTTTCATGAATTCATCATGGATAATTTAGTAATGAAGAAATGGGTCATTACAAACAAAATTAAATTATGATGATAAAAGTTATGAACAGTTCTTTTTGTGAAAATTTGTACATACACATTTGTAAAATAAGAAAAGATATATTTAATGATACAAAAGTAATATAAAAATTTGATGTATTGAATGATTTGGTATATTATAAGACTACACATATAGATGAAAACAAACCTTTTAGTAAAAAAATAGACATATTAGCATTGGCATAAAGATATACATTAAAAAATTAACCACATTATACTAATATACTACATATGATGAAAAATATAACTAGTAGAAGTATAATTTATATTGACAAAATATATATTACTAATTTTATTCTTTAATTCAAGGAATGCATCTTCATTTACAGTTGATTTAGAATGTGTTGCACAATGAGGATCTTGTGATTGAAGTTGTCTTAATGAATAGCTCCCAGCTTGAATTCCACCATCTCTTCGTCGGTAAACACCTGGTCTCTAAACTCATACGACATATAAACAAAACTTAAGTTAAAAATTTAAGACTTACAACTAATGGTATGCACTAAAATACTTTTAGTACGTATCAATAACATACATAAATATACATATAAATTTGTTGTGTACTGTAAAAATAATAAAATAAAAAATAACTGCAAATATGTAACCAATACCTTGTTGTGAAGCTTAAACTTTGTAGTTTGTAAATACTCAAAATAAATGAGGTCTTTAAATGACTCCCAGCTTAAAATTTGAGGAATTTGAACTCCAAAATGAGTAGCAACAAATTTATCAATGTTCAGACAACACTCATAAAATTTGAAGCGCCGGATGAAAGTCACAAAATATAAAAGATGATGAATTTGTTTTCAAATCATTACAACATGATTTTTGTAGAACATTGAAGCACCCATTGCCCCAATCATATTTCAAGTATTGATCATATTCTAACAAGTCAAAATGAAACTTCTTAAAAAAAAATTCTCGTAAATTGGGTTTGACATATCTGATTATAAAGTATGAGATTTCAATGTTGCAAAATCTTCATCTCGAAAAAAATATCATTATCAACAAAATCAGCATAAAAATTTGATCTCCTGACTTTTTTTAGATTCGGATAATATCTATTCATTAATTTATTTTTAACTTTTGAATCAGAAACAAAATCAGTATTCTTACTTCATTTCAATCTGCTGACTATACAAAATCCTCTCTTGTCAAAATGCAATATATTTCCATTAATACTAAATATTAACAAACTATCCTTGTCATTATTCATCTCTCCATAAAAATAGATTATGAAGGAGTTGCGGCTGCACTTTAAGACTATGCATACTTAAGAAATGCTCAAATGAAAAAATTTCAAACAATTTGAAATGCTCTTTGTTCCATATCTTTCTAACATCATCAAACACATTGACCTTAATGTATGAAGATCAGTGATTGTTTTGCCCTTTTTCGGTTTTAAAGGGTTAGAAAATATTGATTTCAACTTTTTAAACTATGTCGAAATTTTAAAGAAAATTTCAAAACAAAACAGAGTGTCCACTTAATTTGTTTGAAAAAGGAATTAAGAAAATCTTTATAAGTTACTCAAATAATTCAAAATAGAAGAAATCATCTAAGTTTTAAAATTCTAGGTAAGCGGTTCTTATTAACATTTTAGGAAGGTTTTTAAGTCACCTAAATATCCGCTAACATGTAATTATCCGAACTGTCTGAAAATAATTCTTTTGACTAACTTCTAAAAGAAAAGTTTCTTCCTTTGAAAAAATGAAAGTAAAAACAAACTTATTTAAAAATTAATTTGACGACTTAATAGGGAGTTTTACTAAGTCTAAGCAAATAAAGTAGCAAATAAACAGATAAAGGGTAAAGTGGAGAAATCGAAGACTTAGTCTCATATGCCCAAATCCATCATCCTTGTCGTAATCTAATTGAACTTTTGGCCCACTTGCACCTGTCCTAATCTAAATATCGCACTTTTAGCCCATAATTTGTCATAAACTATTTTTTGGACCTTTTAGCCCAAAACCCGCTTCACCTGGATTAATATACAATTTTGGCTTCGAGACCCAAATAAAAAAAATAAATAAGAAAATAAATAAATAAAGCAAAGCAATAACATAATTGAGACTTTCGAGTCTCTGAGCAATTCTAAGAGTGGGTTTTTGACTCATCCTTCATCTTCTTCTATTTTCTTGCACCGATAGGCCACACGATTGACTTTAGAATTTATTTCGGGTTTGACTTAAAATAATAAGCCTCATTGGCCCATGATGAATATGCAAAAAGGGGAAGAGTTCATGTAGGACTCAAATGATTTTCATGCAAAGAAATAAAAAATAAAACACATACTAATATTTAATCGAGAAATTTAGGGAGAGAGGAAGGGTAAAGGACATTTAATACATGATCAAACACTTAAAAGGAAAGCTACAAATAATTAGTACAACTCTCAACTAAAGAAAGAAAGAAGACATGAAGCAAATTAATATGTGGTCGGCTAAAACATGACTTGGATTCTAATGAGTAATCAAGAGCCAATGGAAAATAATAAGATAGGTTTATGTCAATTCAATCAGCGAAAGACCATACGAAATTTTATAAAAATGAATCTTATATTTCAACCAACCAAATATTTCTCAAATAAAAAAAATAGACAGTAAAAAAGACTTGGGAAACACAAAGGCAAAGTATGCAGTTTTTTTCAACTAACTTCTACTAATTATTTGAACATGCGAAGATAAAAATGAACACCGACTCGAGGAAAACAATCGAAGAAAAGTAAATAAATACTTCGGTGAAAACTATTTAATCCAAATAAGGACCTGCACTTGGGAGTATATTCACACTCTGAGAAAGTTAATACGAAATAAATTGAGGTAAATTACAGCAATAACCCAAAGACATAATGTTGAAACACACACCCCACCAAGTAATATAAATAAGAAGTTGTTTGAAAAGAAGAACTTGCACACAAGAATACAAATAAACACAAATTACCACAGACAATAATAGAATCCATCACTAATAAGTTCCAGTGATAGAACTACCAAAATGTTACGTCATGAACCAACCCGTAATAACAAAACAGGCAAAAACATCAATTTCCAATCCTCATAAGAATTAATGGAGAATTTTTAATCAGAATTATGAAAAATAAAAATCTACATCTTTCTGGTACTTCCAAAACCATCAACACACACAGTCCTGTTAGCTTGTTAGCTGGCAAAAATTAATGAAATGCATTGAGATTACCACAAAAAGCCACTCTTTATTCCATCACAATTAGTTCCAATATGGAGAAACTACTAAACTATTTATTCATGAACTGATCCACAATAACAATTGTGTTCAAAGCATGTTTAGACAACTTATTCAATAATGCAAAGCAAACTAAGTAGAAAAAACACATATTGTGGGTCATTTATGGCCTTTTTCATCCTCTTTTTTGATGAATCACTAAGAATCATGTGTCAAAATGTCATAGAGGAGCCCTACACTGAATCTAAGTCTTCAACAGAACGACTTTCACGGTACCACAAAAAAGATACTATTGCCGATTAAAACTTACTCTCACATTCAAATCAAGCACAATAATCATGTATATTTGAAAAAAGACAATTTTTCAAATAAAACTATTATGCACACGGGAAATATGTAAAACGATCTTATAGAACAATTCTCATGAAACAACCAGTAAATTGGACATCATTTAATAAAAATGAAACAAGCAAATGAAGATGATTTCTTCAAACAAACACTTAACTGAGAAATCTATAGCCTTCTAAGGCCTCTACAACAAGCAGTCCCAGCACACAAGGCTATCACAAAATTTATTATGATTATAAAATGACAAAAAAAGGTAAATGGAAACTAAAGAAAGAAGCATCACCTATTTCGGAGTAGCAAAATGAGACTTGAGTTACCGATGAAATCTCGACCAACACGGAAAAGCTTCACTCTAACTCTAAAAGCTTCGACGACTTCTCATAAAATATTTTTTTACTAAAGAAAATAAGACCTTTTTCTTCTTGATAGTTTTTTCAACCTTCAAGAGACTTGGGAATTTTAGCTCTATAATGGGCCTTATATAGAGGGAAATCCTGAGCTCAACTCCATACTTCCATCTATGTGGGAAAAAATATTGGGGGGTAATTTGGGGAATTTTAACAAGGTTATTTTCAAAATTCCAACTAAGGACCAGATTTCCAGCCAATAACTTGTACTAATTTGGATTTTCTTAAGAAAAATTGAAATGGTGGACTAATGAAATTGGAGGGAAATGAATCATGCTCAAGAACCAATAAAATTCTTTCAAATATATATGAATTTGTACCATCGCACCCTAGAATTACAGAATTAATGGTTGGGGAAGACACCTGGGAAAATTCTAGAAGATTCTTGGACCTACCTCATCATACTATCACGTGAGATGTGTGTGTACAGAGTCAGGTTGGGTTTCGTTGTTATCAGAGCTGGTTTGGGTCAGTTTTACTGTTATCGGAGCTAGTTTGGGTTCTTTGCCTAATGTTATTCATTGTAATTAATACAGCCATTGTTGCATCTTATTGTTGAAGAAAGAGAAAAAATAAAAATTAGGTCAGGTTGTTTGCTTTGGTGGGCTAAAATTGGTTTAATTTTAGGCTGCTGATGGTTTTTCATTATTTGGGTTGGGTAGCTAGGCAAGGGTGTGTTATTGGGATGGAGCAATGGAGGTGTGGGGCAGATATTATAGTGGTAATGGGTTGGCTGGGATGTTTTGTGCTGGGTTAGAATTGAAATGGGTATAGTTTTAGCTAGCACGATAGAACAGCAAGAGAAAATAGTAGCAAAATAAAGAGTGTTAAAAAAGGCTATGAAAATTTCTCGGGTACTTATGGGTTATGAAGATGTTCCATATAAAGAATGAGCCATTTTCCCAAGTATTAAGCTCCCTCATAGCTTTAAGGTGATTGAATTTGAGGAGCATGATGGGGGATTTAAATATTAATCTAGTGGAAAATCAATTTGCCAATTGCACTGTAATAGTGGCCAAGTCGATTTCAATTAAGGTATAATTTAATAAATTGAGTAAATTTAATAAAAATTTTAAAAAGTTAATGACTAATTTAATCTCGAGTTTCTTAGTTAAATAAAATCAAATACATATTTCTCCAAATTATTTTTGAGAACAAATTATAATCAAATCAAGACTTTAACTATTTGAATTAATTCTCTAGATAAGTTTTGATTAAAATTCAATATTCCTTAGAATAAATATTTAAGTAAAAAATTTATATAATTACGTATGATTAAATATGATGACATATAATCGCTACATAAATGGTAAAATTACTCAGATGAATATTTCAAAAAGCTTTTTATTCGGATAAAATAATTATTGTAATTTTATTTAAAATCAAAGAAACTCAAAGTTAAACTTAGTTGTGGAGGGAAAAAATTAGGTGTCAACAACTGCCCCTTCCCTTTGGGTAGGGTGGAAGTAAGAAACCTAGGGCAAAGGGAGTTTGACGTTCCTAATTTTTGTCTGACCATAAATTTATTTCTGAAAGCAGTTGCTTTTCGCATGAGTTTTATGGAGTTATGGATTGACCCCGGTATGCGGTTTTCTATATATCTCAGGTTACATGAGAATTTAGTCCTTTTGTAGTTCATAAATCTTGACTTAAAGCACGATTTTTAAAGAAATCCCAAGTTATCCCGATTTTTGAATTTTAGTGAAAAGCTGAGGATTAAGAGGATTGGGGAGAAGTTAGAATGCAGTCAAGTTTTCAACATAAAGCCCAGCCTACATATCCCTGAGACTCAAAGAATCGGACATCTTGTAGTCTTTTATTTTAGACGATCTTTGACTCGGGATGAGTGACAAGTTATTCGAGTTATGAAAAAGTCTTGTAACCTCTTAACCATAAATGTGGGGCTCTTCAACTCCATAGGTAAGAATTTACCTGGAAATAGTTTCTAAAACTCTAGGTGTCCTATCACTTGAATTTGAAAGAGAAATAAGGTTACACTTGGTATGAGTTTAGAAATATCCCAAAGGTGAAGCTAAAACCAGAATATATTAAAAACCCCACATGCCTTCTAATAGAGGTGTGGTTTGATGGTGGTGGTGATCATCCTTTAGCTCGCGTTCAAAGAGTTTGACGTCCCACTTCAGACTATGTCCCATTTTGTTGCCAAGAAAAAGTTCCACGTTGTGCTGCATCCTTTTTAGACTCATCCTCCCCTGTGGTTTTGATTTGAGATTTTCATCCTCTTGGATGCTCTCAACAATATCTCAAATAAAAATTGTTAGTAATAAACACAATTCATAAAAGGGGTACATAGTCATTTACCATATCTCCACCTAAGTCGTTTCCAAAAAAGTGAAGTCATCCTCTTATGTGCATGTTTGGAAGAAAATAACTTGTGAAAATAGACACAACAACCCTCTTGGTTGTTGCATAATTAGCTCATTTTTCAATTGGATATGTCTTTAAAGTGGGATGGCCCTTTTGGACACCGATGACACTTTATGCAGAATGATCCTTACAACTGTGAAATCTTATGTTGATATGGTAACCCTTTTAGGTAATATTGCACATTATCTGACCTTGGATAAGAGATAGCTTACAGATTTCCCTCCAGTCGCTAGCTCTCAGGTATTCTAGTATATTATCCGGCCTTGGATACAATATGACTTATAGATATCTCAAATTTTTTGTCTTGGGGTAATCCTGCACATAATCAATCTTTAGATATGACGCTTCTTGTAGAGAACCCTTAGATTTATCAATTTTATAATCTCACATATTCTCCTGTAAGGATTTAGTTACGACTTACGGATAACCTTTGGACTATCAATTTTTGGATAACCTTGAACACTATCTAGGTAGGATATTGTTGCGGCTTACGGATGATCTATGGGCTATAAACTCATAGGTAGTCTTGCACACTATCCTATTTTAAATAATATGACTTATAGGTGATCCTCAAATTGTCAATTCTTAGGAAATCTCATCTATCTTCAGATAATGACTTAAAAGTGTCACTTTAAATCACGTGCTCTTGATACATTCATATGTTGATTCATAAAATAATGAGATATCCTCGACACTAGAATTTGTGTCTCGTATGTCAACGGATATTAAATATTGATGATATCCTCAACGCCAGCATTTATGTCTCAAGTGTCAACAGATATTAAATATTGATGATATCCTCGACACCAACATTTATGTCTCACATGTCAAAAGATATTAAATGCTGAAGATATCCTCGAAGCCAGCATTTGTGTCTCATATATCAATAGATATTAAATGCTGATGATATCTTCAACACCAATATTTGAGTCTCGCATGTCAACAGATATTAAATACTGATGATATCCTCGATTCTAATATTTATGTCTCGCATGTCAACAAATATTAAATGTTGATGATATCCTCGATGCCAACATTTGTGTCTCGCGTGTCAATACATATTAAAATGTTGATGATATCCTTGATGCAAGCATTTATATCTTACGTGTCAATAGATATCAAATGTTGATGATATCCTTGACGCCAGCATTTGTTTTTTGTATGTCAACAGATATTAAATGCTGATGATATCCTTGACGCTAACATTTGTGTCTCACATGTCAACAGATATTAAATGCTGATAATATCCTTAATATCAAAATAGCCGTTGTCAATTTTCAATGTTGCTCCATGATATTGGCATGTCACGTCATTGACCCAGTTCACAATTATCAATTTTCAGTGTTCCAACGTGATACCACCGCGTTGCAGTGCACTTTCAGTTTGCAAATAAAGTGGCAACACGATACCACTTGATCACGCTACCATGCAATTTCCTAGTCATCATTTTCCAGTGACACGGCACGATAGCGCTGCATCGCGCTAGGGGTCCAGAATGGAAAAATTTCATGAAAATTTAAAGTTGCGCTCGGGGTTAAAATAGTCTTTTCCCATGATTTTATTCCACCCATATGTGGGATTTAAGCCCTAAAAACGTGTAAAACCAATCATTATTCACTTTTCCCCAAAATCAAAAGGAATTTCTCTCTCAAAAAAAATGAACCCTAGCTCTCAAGAATCAAGGTCAATCCCAAGAATTTCTCCAAGAACTCATCAAATTAAGGTATTTTAGATGTTCATCCATGGATCCTTACCTTCCATGGAGCCCAAGAATCCTTTTTCAAAATACAAGATTTATGATTTGTGATTTTCGTGTTTGAATTAGATTGAATTCATGTTCATGATGTTGTTTGAGTTTTAATCCATGATTTAGATTACAAGTTTTAAGAATTGATTCTAGTATGTGTTGAATTACATTATATTCATGATAAACCCTTCAATTTACAAGTTGATTGTTGTAACCATGTTAACCCTAAGTGTTTATGATTTAATGAACTAAGTATGCTTTTTATGTGTTTGATAAATTGTCTATGAGAATGAAATAATGTCATTATAGCATGCTAACATGTATTCCCCATTCATGTAAAAGTTAATGCATTACAAGTGTTTGATGGAATGTCTCTATGAATGAATTATGACCAAGTGAACATTGTTATGTTATTCAAGATTATGCTTTTCTTTACTTTTCATGCTATCGAGTCCTAGGGGTATTTAATACCAGACAACTTAGCTGTTTATTTAGAGCCAGTATTAGTTACAAAATAGTATCAATCATCTCATGATCAGTAGTACTCTTAGTCTATTACAGAACTCAGTAAAATTTATTCAGTTACAGAACTTAGAAAAACTCAGTAATCTCAGTGAATTCAGTCCAGTATAACAGTTCAGTGTCTTTCAGTTGGGAGTAGGATTCAGTACAGAGTGAACCCAAGGATCGAGGCTCACCTACAAACAGAGGGTGTGATCCTTAGAAGCAATCCTTTCATTTTAGAGCTACGTAGCCAGCGTAGGTTGAGAAATCAAACCTACCAGTTGAGGGTTGATGAGGTGCTCTACCTGTCAGTAGAGGGTACCACTATTCTTATTTAGAGAAACTACCTGTAGAGGGTTACTTTTCATCTTGTCTTTACCTATGGTACGGTACTGAAACTCTTCCAATTGGGGCTACAAATAGGACCCCATCTCAGTTATCTCATCTTATTTGGGGTATATTGGTTAGATTATTACCTCCCACAGTTTTAGTTTCAGTCTTAGTCTTCAGAATAGAACTCAATACTATCAGATACAGTCACTCAATTATCAGTAACTCAATTATTAGTATATTTAGTTATCAGTTATCAGATTCAGTTCTAGTATACTCAGTTATTGTATGCACAGTATGTTCAGTAGTTACAGATCCTCTATGTATGTTATCTAGCTCTTGCATATCATACAATTAGTTATTGTTCATGCATATGTACCTATGCATTTAGCCTTACCTCATTTATCATTCCTGTATATTCCCACGTACTGATCGCATACCCATTTCTTGTGCTCTGATATTTTATATCATAGGTTCGTACTGTCAGTTTTCTTACCGTACTTAGCAAGATTCAGCCATTAATAGCAATTTAGCAGTGAGTCCTCATCTATCAAGGATATGCTTTTATTTTATTACTTTATCTTAGCAATATTTTAGTAGATAGAGTTAGTTTGGGGAGTGTCCCATCAACTCCACTTTCAGAGAGTTTCAGTTTGAGGCTTTTCAGACTAGAATTTCAGACAGTATTCAATTTAACAGATGTTATATTTTATCAGTATTTCAGATATTTTGAACCTTATGACACTTCTGCCTATTATTTCTAAATTAATTATAGTATTATTATTCAGTGCTCACAGCAGATATCATTCATGGATTAGCTTATGGTCCTTCGAGGTTGTAAGCACCATATGACAATTAGGGGGTAGTCCTGGGTCATTAAAAACTTGGTATCATAGCCTAAGGTTCAATAGAGTCCAAGGGAATCTGAAGCCGCATCGCGTAGAGTCTTGTGCATGGGTATGTAGCGCGCTACACTTATGGACAGGAGGCTATGAGATGTTTTAGGAAAAAGTTTCCCTTCTTTCATTTCTCAGATTTTGCTATAGAAAGGTCCTCTAAGAAAGTTATACAGATTGTTATCTTGGTCTATTCTTGCCAGCCCTGCCTTGTTTTCAAGGTAAGAAAAACATTCAAGACCGATCAATCCTTATAGATAGAGATTTCTCAGGCAATTCCTTACAGATAGTTATGGGATTTTATGCAGTCTTAAAACTATCCCACCAGTGCCTTTATGAGTAAGAAAGATTTCATTCATGATTCATGAAAAATCATGCATCTAGCCAATGTCAGCTGTTCTTTTAGATCCATTCTCAGAATCCTATGATATTATATGACCTAGAGTTAAAAGCAAGGACCCAGGGATTTAGCAACACTAAAATAGGGATAATATTATTTGATTTGAGCAGATTATATTTCATGGGGCTAGTTGTACGAAAGGTGAATTAGTAGGATTAAAGTAGTATATGCAAGAACTTAAGTGTGTGGATTTGAAATATATGTTGTGGATGTGATACTTGCAGGCTATGATGAAAGTAGTACGTTTATTAAAGATTTGTGGATATCCATGTTACGTGTTAGAATCTAAGTTTGAATCTTTGAAGATTGAGATAGTAGAAGGAAGAATGAGAATTCTAAGATTTATCGGTATTGATGTTACTATATGATAATTGTTGGGGGTATAGATAGCTAAGAATTGGGTATCAAAAGAAAGTACTAGCAGTGGACCTTAAGTTATCAAGAGTAGTCCTTCGGGATGAGTTTATTGTTTATGAGTATTATTGTATCTCAAACTTTAGAAGTAAAGGGGTGGCAGTTTAGTTTGGAGTTTATTAAGTTATCTGCAAATTTAGAATGATGACTTTAAGCTAAGGGGGAGATGGTTGTACAGTACATGGTAGAAGACCATGCATGCGTATAGTTCTTAGTATAAAGAGTTCTAGTTTACTCTGTAGTATGAATCAGGTTCCATAAGTTCAGAAATTCCAAACTCATGTCATGTAGTTCATAACACACGTACTCATGTTGCCCAGTATGTTTAGTTCTCATGACTCATATTACACTCTTAATGGTCTGTGAAGTTCAGTTATGTCATGTGATCCTCAGGCCTCAGTAGCATATTGAATTTATTCAGTCGTCTTTCAGTTAAATGGTGTCTCATACATCATCACAGTCTTCCTTAAACCTACTCAGTCCAATATTCAATATCATTACAAACTTGGAATCAATTACCATCTCATATCATCCGCATGTCAGTCATGTATTTGGTAAATTGATTTTAGCCATGTAATCATGCATCAGATATGCATATTTAGTATGAAAATTTAGTCTATCAAACTACTCATGTAATCATGCTTCAGTTGTGCATGTCTAGTTTAGTACGTAAAATTCAGTCTACCAATATTCTCTCGGCTTAAGTAGCCACATTCGAGGATGAATGTTCTCAAGGGGGAGATATTGTAATACCCCGTGTTTCCCTACCCTAGATTAAACCTCAGTACATGGGTTATCCTAAATACAATTTTTTAAATACTCAGTAATTTTCATATTAGAGCCTGCCATTATGTAGAAAATTCAATTAGCTTTCCAACGATATAAAATTTGCCTAAATCCTACTACCGGGTAAGAAGTTATGAAGATTTTAAGTTTTAGTCGTTAAACATCGTCATTCAGGCCAGTTGCGCATCGCGAGTGTGTCAAGATAGCAATTGTCAATATCTAGCGTTTCTTTATAATGTTGGCACGTCACGCCATAGACCCAGTTCACAATTGTCAATTTTTAGTGTTCCAATGCAATACCACTATGTCGCGGTGCTCTTTCAGTTCGCAAACAAAGTGGCAATGCGATACCACCGCGTTGCTCCACCTTGTAATTTCTCAATCATTATTTTTCAGTGACACGGCACGCTATCATGCCGCGTACCGCTAGGGGTCCAGATCAGGAAAATTTCACAAAAAATTAAAGTTGTGCCCAGAGTTAAAATAGTCTTTTTCCCATGATTTTATTCCACCCAGATGTGGGATTTAAGCCCAAAAAATGTGTAAAACCCTTCATTATTCACTTTTCCCCAAAATCAAAAGGTATTTATCTCTCGAGAAAACAAACCCTTTCTCTCAAGAATCAAGGCCAATCCCAATAATTTCTCCAAGAACTCATCGAATTAAAGTATGTTAGATGTTCATCCATGGATCCTTACCTTCCATGGAGACCAAGAATCCTTTTTTAAAAGACAAGATTTATGATTTATGATTTTCATGTTTGAATTAGATTGAATTCATGTTCATGATGTTGTTTGAGTTTTAATCTGTGATTTAGATTACAAGTTCTAAGAATTAATTTTAGTATGTGTTGAATTATATGATATTTATGAGAAACCCTTCAATTTGCAAGTTGATTGTTGTAATCATGTTAACCCTAAGTTTTTATGATTTAATGAACCAAGTATGTTTTTAATATGTTTGATAAATTGTCTATGAGAATGAAATAATGCCATTATATCATGCTAACATGTATTCCCCATTCATGTACAAGTTAATGCATTACAAGTGTTTGATGGAATGTCTCTATGAATGAATTATGACCAAGTGAACGTTGTTATGTTATTCAAGATTATGTTTTTCTTTACTTTTTATGCTATAGAGTCCTGGGGGTATTTAATACCCGACAACTTATCTATTTATTTATAGCCAATTTTAATTACATAATAATATAAATCATGCCACGATCAGTAGTACTCTCATTCTGTTACAGAATTCAATCAGTTATAAGTAATCTCAATGAATTTAGTCCAGTTCTGTCCAATATAACAGTTTAGTGTCTTTCAGTTAGGAGTAGGATTCAGCACCGAGTGAACCCAAGGATGAGGGCTCACCTACCAACAGAGGGTGTGATCCTTAAAAGCAATCCTTGCATTCTAGAACTACATAGCCAGCATAGGTGTAACTCCTCGAGTCTTTACCCTAGACGCTACACGACGCTCATAATCCCAAAGGACCATAAGCTACCCCATGACCGGTACCTGCTGCAATAACTGAATGATAATACAGTATAATACGGAATAATGGGCTGGAATACCATAAGGTTAAAATAACTGAAATAAAACTGAACAAATAACTGAAATAAAACTGAAATGAGCTATCTCAATTCCAAAATAGAACTACTGTCTGAACTTCTAGTCTAAAAAACCTCTAACTGAACTGTCTAAACTGTGGAGTTGATGGGACAATCCCTTAACCAACTCTATCTACTGAAATAATAAATATAATGAAATAATGAAATAATAGAATATCCTATAATGATGAGGACTCATTGCTAGTCTATTGTTGCTGGCTAAATCTGAATCTATCTATGCGAGATCTAGAACCTAAGCGTCTGAACCTATGGTATAAAGCACCATAACATAAGAGAAAAGTATGTGTCAGTACATGTGAATGTACCTTTATTCAAAGTAAGGTAGGCTGAATGCAAGGGTTCACATGCATGAACTATAACTAACTAAATAACATGAACATGGCTGAATGAGAAACATATGTATGAATACAGGAGTTGTATCTGAAGTCATAATAATACAAGATACTAAGTTTAATTGTAACGTAGATTACAGATAACTGATATACTATTACTGAGTTACTGTTCCTGACAGTCCTGATACTAATAGAACTAGCTTAGTTCCGAACTGAATTGAGTAACTGTATCTGATAGTCCTAAAATCTATAGAACTATCTGAGTTCTTTACCGATGACTGAGACTGTGATTGTGGGAGGTAATTATCTAACCGACATGCCCCTTTTAACTGATTTGGGGTTTGACCTGTAAACCCAGTTGGAAGGGTATTAATACCGTTCCATGGGTAAAGACAAGCTGAGAGTTATCCTCATCTGTCAGGTACTCTTATGATAATGCTGGGACCCTCAACTGATAGGTTAAGCCACCTTATCAACCCTCAACTAGAAGGTTTTGATGTCTCAACCTATGATGGATAAGTAGTTTTGGAATACAAGGACTGCTTCGAAGGATCACACCCTCTACTGGCAGGTGAGTCCCCATCCTTGGGTTCACTCGGTGCTGAATCCTACTCCCAACTGAATAGACACTGAACTGATTTCCTAGTTCATACTAGGCTGGACTGACCTATTACTGATTGTACTAATTAATTGAAATAAACTGAGTTTACTGAGTTTTCCTGAGTTCTGTGACTGAATTAGAGTACTACCGATCGTGACATGATTGAGAGTATTTTGTAACTAACACTGGCTCTAGGCACACATCTAAATTATCAGGTATTAAATACCCTCAGGACTCTATAGCATGAAAATAATAAGACATGACAATTCTTCAATACTTGACAATAGTCAAAAACTCATAATAAGATCTATAAGGCATTTCATCAATAACCTAAAAGTCATAAACCTACACATGAATAGGAATGCATACTAACACATCATAATTTCATTAAACCAATCTAATGAGCATTCCATCAAACACATACAAGGTATAGCTTTAACAAGGAAGGCATTATGAACATGTGGGTATAGCATAAGATCATCATTTAGACAACCAAAGGATTACAAAAAGCACCATAGTCTCAATTTAGCATTTTATCAAACACATGGTAGTCGTAGTTTTATACTTGGGAATGATCAACAATGCTAACACATCATGACTTCATAATTCAAGGGTTTCAATATAAGAGAATCAAAATTCAACTTAGATGCTATCATAATATCAAGAAACACATAAAGATTTCAACTTGGAACACATTCCACAACATCAACATGATTACATTCAAACCCACAACATGGAACTCACAATTTATGTTTTTTTAAAATAAGTTTCTTAAACTCCAAGGGTGGAAGGGACCCTTGGATGAACACTTTACATACCTTGTTGAAGAATTTATAGAAATTAATGGTGGAAATCTTGAGTTCTTAATTTGAAATTTAAAAACCCTAAGGCTTGTCCTTGAGAGAAATTGAGAAAGAATGTGTCTATTTGCTTTCTAGGGTATTAAATCTCGTGTTTTGCGGGATGAGAGTTGGGAGAAAAAGACCCAAATACCCCTAAGAATGCGGTCTTTTAATGAGTGAAATTGGATTGCCGACGTGCAGGTCAACGCGACGCATCGATAGCACCAACGTGATATCCAACGCGTCATACTAAGATTGCCTTGACTCACTAAAATTTGACGCGGGTAGCTGGGGAAAATATTAACCAATATGGTAGGTGATGTGGTGTGCCAAGATCGTGTTGGTACACTATTTTGGGATTCCAAAGGAACTTCAAACGAAGTCCAAAAAATCTGAAACTTATCTGGGAACACCTATTGACTTTCCTAATCATGAATTAACTAAAATATAGATATCTAAAGGACTTTAAGGTTGTAAAATGAGATTGCCAAATTTCGAAGGCCTAAAAATAAACTAAGTCTGAATACCTAGATAGAATTTTCTAAGTATGGGGACCCCTTAACAAACTTAAAGGACTAAATTAAGCTAGGAACTTTGTGGGGTCTTACAATATCTCCCCCTTGGGAACATTCGTTCTCAAATGAGACTGGCTAAACTAAGAGTACTAGTAGGCTGAATATACTTACTGGACATGAACATCTGGTACTTGACTATAGGACTGATATTATTGATATACTAAATTACCACACTGAACATGCATATCTGATGCATGAGTACATAACTGAGCTGATTCATTAGTACACGACAGGGATTTCTGACAAGGTGAGTTTCTCATACTGAACATGTATATCTGATGCATGGATACATGACTGAACTTACTCATGAACACATAACTGAACATACAATGGTATTTGATACCAAGTTTGTAACTGAAATTAGAAAATCAAACCGAATAAGCTTATGAAAAACTATTTCCTTATGTTGATCCTGAGTTTGCAGAGAAGATGTGAGGATACTTGTTCTGCATGTCTGCCTCTGCTTCCCAAGTAGCTCCCTCAATGGACTAATTCCACCAAAGAACTTTGACTAAAATTACTTCTTTGTTCCTCAATCTGCGAGTCTGATAGTTAAGGATTTTGACCAGAATATCTTTGAAAGAGAGGCTGTTCTGAACATCTATGCCCTCTATAGGGACTACAACTGCTGGGTCACTTATGAATTTCTTTAGAAGGCGACACGAAACACTGGATAGACTGAAGCTAGATATGAAGGCAATTCGAGCTCATAAGCTGCCTTGCCGACACGACTTAAAACTTTGAAGGGACAGACATATCAGGGACTGAGCTTTCCCTTCTTGTTGAACCTCTTCACTCCCTTCATGGGAGAGATTTTCAAATACACATAATCGCCAATATCGAACTCGAGATCCTTTCTACACACATCTGTGTACGATTTCTGTAGTCTCTGATCTATCTTAAGACTTTCTCTGATCAACTAAACTTTTCTAAAGGTATAAAATACTAGGTCAGGCCCTACAATTGCGGCCTCACCTAACTAGAACCAAGTGTTTAGACATTTGAATCTCCTACCATAGAGAGCTTCAAATAGAGCCATCTGAATACTGGATTGTTAGATGTTATTGTATTCAAACTCAATCAAAGAAAAGTGGGCATCCTAACTACCTTTAAAATCTATCGCACACGTTCACAACATATCTTTCAAGGTTTGAATGGTCCTTTCTACTTGACCATTTATCTGGGGATGAAAGGTTGTACTGAGATGAATTCGAGTACCAATATCCTTTACGAATACCGTCCAAAAATGAGAGGTCAACTACGTATCTCTATCTGAGACAATGGATAACAGAACACCATGTAATCTGACCAACTCTCTGATATAGAATGTGGCATAATCCTCAACTGAATATAAGGTATGGACTGGATGAAAGTGAGCTGATTTGGTCACCCTATCTACGATGACCCAAACTGAATCAAGCTGACGACGAGTACGAGGTAAACTCATCACAAAGTCCATGTTCACTTTTTCCCACTTCCAAGTAGGGACACCAAACTCCTACATGGACCTACTTGGCTTCTAATGCTCAATCTTAACCTGCTGACAAGTTGAGCACTTAGCCACAAATTTTGCAATTATCTCTCTTAATCCCACTCCACCAATAGATCTCCCACAAATTGTGGTACATCTTAGTGGCCGCTAGATGAATAGAGTAACGCGTACCGTGCACCTCTGCAAGAATTCATTGCCTCAAGTCATCCACACCTGGCACACATTGACAACCCTCACAATGTAAAACACCGTCTTCCCTTTGGGAGAAAATCTCCACCTTCTAATCTCTAACTGGTTTTTTCAAGTTGACTAAAATAGGATCTTTATCCTTTTTTTCCTTTACTTGAAAAACTAGAGATGATTCTGAACTGTTCTAAACCCATATATTACCTTTTACTAAATCAACTAAGCAGACACCTTGTCGGGCAAGCTAATAAACCTCCGAAACTAACTTTTTCTTACTGTCCTCAACAAGAGCAACACTACCCATAGACAGTCTACTGAGACCATCAGCCACTACATTGGCCTTGCTCGGGTGATATAAAATGCTCATATCATAGTCTTTCAACAAATCTAACCACCTTCTCTGATGGAGGTTTAATTCTTTCTGAGAAAACATATACTGAAGGCTTTTGTGATTTGTGAACATATCTACATGTACCCCATACAAGTAGTGCCTTCAAATCTGTAAGGCAAACACTATTGTTGCTAACTCGAGATCATGAGTTGGACAATTTTTTTCATAAGGTTTAAGCTGTCCATAGGCATAGGATATGACCTTACCATACTGCATGAGGACATAACCCAAACCTACTCTGGATGCATCACAGTATACCAAAAACCCATTTGAACCATCTAGAAGAGTCAAAACTAGAGATAAGGTGAGTCGAGTCTTCAACTCTTGAAAACTCTTCTCGCATGAATCTGACCACTAAAATTTGACTTTTTTCTAAGTCAATCTGGACATGGGGGATGCAATAGATGAAAATCCCTTAACAAACCTGCGGTAATAACAAGCCAAAACCCAAGAAACTCCTGATATCTGATAGATAAATGGGTTTAGGCTAGTTTCTCACTACCTCGGTCTTTTGGGGATCAACTTGAATGCCATCATCGGAAATAATATGACCAAGGAATGCTACTGACCTTAGCCAAAATTCATACTTACTGAATTTAGCGAATAACTGATGATTTCTGAGGGTTTGAAATACTATTCTGAGATAGTTTGCATGATCATGTTCACTGCTGGATTAAACTAGGATGTCATCTATGAAAACTATGATGAACATATCGAAGTTCTACTTGAACACACGGTTTATCAAGTCCATAAAAGCAGCTGGGGAATCGGTGAGACAAAAGGACATAACTAAGAATTTGAAGTGACCATACCGAGTTTTGAAAGCTATTTTTGCGATGTCATATTCTTTGACTCTGAACTGATGATAGCCTGATCTGAGGTCTATCTTAAAGAAGTAACTGGCTCCTTGAAGTTGGTCAAACAAATCATCAATTCTGGGAAGGGGATACTTGTTCTTGACTGTGACCTTATTGATCTGATGGTAGTCTATTCAAATTTTGAGAGAACTATATTTGTTAGACACGAATAAAACTAGTGCGCCCCACGGGGACACACTAGGCCTGATGAATGCCTTATCTAGGAGATCCTTCAACTATTCTTTCAATTCTCTGAGTTTTGCAGGTGCCATTCTATATGGTGGAATAGATATGGGTTGAGTATCTGGGAGAAAATCAATTCCAAAATTAATTTCCTTTTCACTAGGAATTTTGGAAAGATCTTTGAGAAATACATCTGGGAATTCATATACTACTGACACTGATTCAGGAGTTGGGGTTTCTGAACTGGAGTCCTTGACTCATACAAGGTGATAGACACATCCCTTAGATATCATTTTTCTTGTCTGAAAGTAAGAAACAAGCTGACCCTAAAACACTGAAGCACTACCCTTCCACTCTAGGATGGGTTCATTTAGGAACTAGAACTGGACAATTATGTTTCTGCAGTCAACTGAGGCATAGTAGGAATGAAGCCAATCCATGTCGAGAATGGCATCAAAATTAGTCATCCCTAATTCGACTAAGTATGTTAAAGTTATTTTCTGAGAAAGTTCTTGTATACCCATCAGGCTATGATGGATTTACCTACTGGGGTAGAGACTGAGAAAGGCTCTACTAGAATTTTGGGACTGTCTCCAAAATCAACTGCTATATACCGAGTAATAAAAGACATGGAAGCTCCTGGATCTAGCAAAGCATAAATATGTAAGTGACAAACTTGTAACCTACCAGTGACCACATCAGGATAACTTTCCTGATCCGGTCGGGATTGAAGACCGTAGAGTTTGTTTAGACGTTTCCCACTGTGGCACTAGATGAGGCACCCTGCTGATTCGGGAGACCGGACTAAGCTGAAGGATGGCTTCGCTGACCCTAAGAACCTGACTGGGGACAATCTCTGAATCATTGGCTTGGCTTGCCACAACATTGTGATCTTGCAATCTTTGACCACACTATCATTCACCCCAGACACAAACTTACTCATTCAGGATCTTCTATCTATTACTACATAAGGAGAGTATCTAGCTAATTGAGTAAACTTGAGAGAATACTCTTTCACTATCATATTTCCCTACTTCAGATTAATAAAATCTAATACCTTAGCTTCTCTCAACTCTAGTAGAAAGAATATATCTAGACAAGTAGTGGAAAAATTCTCTCATTCAATAGGCCCTGCATCTACGACCCTCTCTGCTTCCTACTGTTCGAACCAAGTTTGCCACATCTTGCAGTTGATATTTAGCTAGCGCATCACTCTTACTATCTATCACCCCTATAATATCTGTAATCTTCTGCACCTAATCAAGGAATTCTTAAGGGTCCTCATCTGACTTAGACCCTGTGAAAGATGGAGGGTTCATTCGGGTGAAGTCCCGAATCCTGGCTGCTGTAGTATTGGCCACTGGGTTGGCCAGAATGGTAGCTGGAAGTTTATTCTGATCAGCAAATGAATGAGATAGGGTGGTGAAAGTTGCTCTAAACTCAACATGAGAGACATGTTCACCCAATGGATTTAGCTGAATGGGATAAGGGGCTAACTGATCTCCCGTTCCTCTTCCCTGAGTCCCCTTTGAAGGCATTTTTTGCAGAGACAAGAGAAACTTCTATTAGAAAGAGAGTTTATCCAAAGCTCATGCTCACTCGCACGACATAAATACTGAAAAAAATTGTTCTTAAAATATCTCGTAGCCTCCTGTCCATAAGTGTAATGCGCTACGCACCTATGTACAAGACTCAACTAGATATGGCTTGCAGACTTCCTTGGATACTGTTAAACCTTAGGCTCTGATACCAAGTTTTTAATGGCCTGAGTCTATACTCCAGATGCTACCCGATACTCATAATCCCGAAGGACCACAAGCTAACCCATGACTGGTACCTTCTCTAATCATTGAATAATAATATGATATAATACGGAGTAATGGGCTGACATGCCATAAGGTTTAAATAACTTAAATAAAACTGAAATAAGGTATCTCAAAACCAAAGCTAAACAACTGTCTGAACATCTAGTCTGAAAAATCTCTAACTGAACTATCTGACCTGTGGAGTTGATGGGGAAATCCCCCAACTGACTCTATCTACTGAAATACTAAATGTAATGAGATAATAAAAGAAAATAATATCCTTGAGTGATGAGGACTCACAACTAGTCTACTATTGTTGGATGAATCTAAATCTATCTATGTGTGATTAGGAACCTGAGCGTACGAACCTATGGTATAAAAAACCATAGCGCAAGAGAATAGTATGCGTCAGTACGTATGAATGTACTGGTATGCAAAGTGAGGTAGGATGAATGCAAGGGTTTACATGCATGAACTATAATTAACTAAATAACATGAACATGGATGAGTGAGAAACACATGTATGAATACAAGAGTTGTAACTGAAGTTATAACAATACAAGATATTGAGTTTACTGGTAATATAGATTACTGATAACTAATATACTATTATTGAGTAACTATTTCTGATAGCCCTAATTCTGATGGAACTAGCTAAGTTCCAAACTCAATTGAGTGACTGTATTTGACAGTCCTAAAATCTATAGAACTATCTGAGTTCTTTACTGATGATTGAGACTGAGACTGTGGGAGGTAATTATCTAACCGACATACCCTTTTTTAACTGATTTGGGGTCCAAACTGTAACCTCAGTTAGAAAGGTGTCAATACCATGCCACGGGTAAGGACAAGCTGAAAGTTATCCTCATCTGTCAGGTACTCTTATGATAATGCTGGGACCCTCAACTGACAAGTTAAGCCACCTCATCAACCCTCAACTAGTAGGTTTTGATGTCTCAACCTATACTGGATACGTATTTTTGGAATGCAAGGACTATTTTAAAGGATCACACCATCTACTTGCAGGTGAGTCCCTATCATTGGGTTCACTCAGTGTTGAATCCTACTCCCAACTAAATAGACATTGAACTGATTTCCTTATTCATACTAGGCTGGACTGACCTATTACTAATTGTACTGATTAACTGAACTAAACTGAGGTTACTGAGTTTTTTTTAGTTCTATAACTGAACTAGAGTACTACTAATTGTGACATAATTAAGACTATTCTGTAATTGACACTGGCTCTAGGGACACAGCTAAATTGTTGATTATTAAATACCCCCAGAACTCGATAACATGATAATAATAAGGCATGAAAATTCTTAAATACTTGACAATAGTCAACAACTGACAATACGATCTATAAGGCATTTCATCGATCACTTGAAAGTCATAAACTTGCACATGAGTATGAATGCATACTAACACATCATAGTTTCATTAAACCAATCTCATCAGCATTCCATCAAACACATACAAGGTATATCTTTAACACGGAAGGCACTGTGAACATGTTGGTATAGCATAAGTTCATCATTTAGACCACCAAAGGATAACAAAAGCACCATAGTCTCAATTTAGTATTTTATTAAACACATGGTAGGCATAGCTTTATACTTGGGTATAATCAACAATGCTCATACATCATGACTTTATAATTCAAGGGTTTCAATATAAGAGAATCAAAATTCAACTTATATGCTACCATAATATCAACAAACACATAAAGATTTCAACTTGGAACACATTCCATAACATCAACATGATTACATTCAAACCCACAACATGGAAATCATAATTCATATTTTTTTAAAAGAAGTTTCTTGAACTCCAAGGGAGGAAGGGACCCTTGGATGAACACTTTACATACCTTGTTGAATAATTTTTCGAAATTAATGACGAAAATCTTGTGTTCTTGATTTGAAATTTAAAAACCCTAAGGTTTGTTCTTGAGAGAAACTGAGAAATAATAAGTCTATTTATTTCTAAGGTATTAAATCTCATGTTTTGGGGCTGAGAAACTGAGGAAAATACCCAAATATCCCCAAGAATGTGGTTTTTTAATTAGTCAAAATTGGATTATCGATGCGCAGGTCGACGCGGTGTGTCGATGGCACCGATCTGATATACAATGCGTTGCGCCAAGATCGCATCGACTAACTGGAATTTGATGCTGGTAGCTGGGGAAAATATTAACAAATGCAATAGGTGACGCGACGCACCAAGATCATATTGGTACACTGTTTTAGGATTCTAAAGGAGCTTCAAACAAAGTCTAAAAAATCTGTAACTTGTCCTAGAACACCTATTGACCTTCGTGATCATGAATTAACTAAAATATAGACATTTAAAGGACTTTAAAGTCGCTAAATGATATTTCCAACTTTCAAAGGCCTAAAAATAAACTAAATCTGAATACTTAGCTAGAATTTTCTAAGTCTGGGGACCCCTTAACAAGCTTAAAGAACTGAATTAAGCTAGGAATTTTCTCGGGGTCTTACAGTAGGTTGAGACATCAAACCTACCAGTTGAGGTTTGATGAGGTGCTCTACCTTCTAGTAGAGGGTACCACCATTTTCGTTTAGGGAACCTGCCAGTAGAAGGTTACTCTTTAGCTTGTCTTTACTCGTAGCATGATACTGACACCCTTCTAATTGGGGTTACATATTGGGCCCCAGCTTAGTTATCTCATCTTATTTGGTGCATGTCGATTAGATGATTACATTCCATAGTTTCAGTTTTAGTCTCAGTCTTAATAATAGAACTCAATTCAGTTCTACAGAATCAGGACTGTCAGATACAGTTATTCAGTTATCAGTAACTCAGATTATCAGTATATATTTAGTTATCAGTTATTAGATTCAGTTCCAGTATACTCAGTTATAGTATGCACAGTATTTTCAGTAGTTACAGATCCTCTATGTATGTTATCCAAATCTTGTATATCATTTTGTTAGTTATTGTTCATACATATGAACCTTTGTATTCAACCTTACCTTATTTAGAATTCCAGAACATTCCCACATACTAATCGCATACCCATTTTTTGCTCTATAATGTTTCATATCATAGATTCGGACACTCAAGTTCCTAACCATGCTTACCCAGATCTAGCCAGCAGTAGCAGATTTAGCAGTGAGTCCTCATCTATCGAGGATATACTTTTATTTAGTACTTCGGCTTAGAAATATTTTAGTAGATGGAATTAGTTAGGGGAGTGTCCCATTAACTCTACTTTCAGATAGTTTCAGTTAGAGTCTTTTCAAGCTAAATTTTCAGACAGTATTCATTTTTACATATGTTATATTTTATCAGTATTTTAGATGTTTTGAACCTTATGGCACCTCAACCTATTATTCTGAAATTAATTATAGTATTATTATTCAGTTCTCATAGAAGATATCATTCATGGTTTAGTTTATGGTCCTTTGAGGTCATAAGAACCGTGTGACGACTAGGGGGTAGTTCCAGGTCATTACATGCATCCACAGAAAAATGGTTAATCTTGAGTGAAACTACTCTGGGTTGACCTTCCTCTATCCTTGGTTTGCTTCTCGCCATCTTTTGAGTACTTCATCATGTTAGTACTTCCGCCCTGACTCCCTATCCCAACAGATAACTAGGAAATTACTAAGTAAAAATTTTTTATAGATTTTTGAAAGTAGTCTTAATTTATAGAAATTAATTTCAAAAAGTTCTATAAAAGCTTTGGAAAATCTCTTCCAGTTATGTCATGTACTAGCTCAACGAACGTCTTTCTCTTAGTTTTGACTATATCTGATATTTGACGGAGGATTGCCAGGGATTCAGCATCATTGAGGATTTCTATCAGTAGTTTTGTCTTAGCCGGAGACATAATCTGCCTTGACTTTATAGCGACTGGTGATATCCCAAAATTGCCTTTGCCCTCTGCTATTGGGGGATTTGAGATATATACCTATATATTAGTGGAAATTTTGAGGACCTCCTTAAAATTTCCGCCCCAGTTTACTACAATTAGAGATGATCTTGGCTTGAGAGGATCTGCAGTCTTCACGGGTCTTTATCTTCTTTTTTGGATGATGATTTTTCTCTGGTGAATTTTTGAGATTCCTTCTTGAAAATTCTGCCCCAGTTTACATTTCCTGGGGTTATATGACCAAGCCACTGGGGCACCTATGTATCCTGTTGAAGCATGAATCAAGTCAAACGTAGTTCAAGACTACTCTAGGGATATATAGAAAAATCTAATGGTTTGACCGAAGCCGACATAGGCTGCCTACGTATCCCTTTCTTGGGAATTCAGGTCATCACGTAGTTCATACATAAAAGTAAAGGATAATTCTCCTAAGTATATACCGAAGCCGACATAAGCCACCTACGTATCTCTTTCTTAGGAATTCAGGTCAAACGTAGTTCATACATAAAAGGAAAGGAAAATTCTCTTAAAGGGTTGACCGAAGCTGATATATGCCGCCTACGTATCCCTTATTTGGAAATTTAGGTCAAACGTATTTTGTACATAAAAGGAAAGGATAATTCTGCTAAAGGGTTGACCGAAGCCAACATAGGCCGCCTATGTATCCCTTCCTTGGAAAAATTCAGGTCAAACGTAGTTCTTAAATAAATAAAAGGGATTCTAGGCAATTACACATCATAAAACAAATACTATCAAAAAGTCAATTACAAATAAACTAAGGAAACATGAAACTAAAACATCCTTCAAACATAGTATCTCTTTACCGTATCAGAATTGATTTGTTTGGTTCACTCATGACCATCCATATTAGATAGAATCAGAGCTCCTTCAGATAGTACCTTGAGAACTATGTATGGTCTTTGCCAATTTGGAGAGAACTTGCCTTTGTACTCTTCTTGGTGAGGAAATATGCACTTGAGACCCAATTTCCCAACATCAAATGTTTGAGCTCTTACTTTCTTGTTGAAGGCATGGATCATCCTGTGTTGATACAACTGACCATGACTTACGACAACCATTCTCTTCTCATTAATCAGCATGAGTTGCTTATAGCGAGTGTGAAATCATTCTTCATTACTTAATCTGGCTTCTTGGATAATCCTTAAGGAAGTTATCTTAACCTCGGTAGGTATCACAGCTTCGTTCCCATAAAAAAGTAGATAAGAGGTTGCCCTAGTAGAGGTTTAAACTATTGTATAGTACCTTAATAGAGTGTAGGGAAAAATCTCATTCCATGATTTGTAATTCTCGATCATTTTCCTCAATATCTTCTTCATATTCTTATTAGTGGTTTCTATGGCTCCATTCATCTGTGGACGATTTGCGGTTGAGTTGCGATGAATAATCTTGAATTGATTATAAATATCACTTATTAAGTAACTACTCAAGTTAGCCCCATTATCCATAATGATTGATTCTAGCACTCCAAATTGGCAGATCAAGTTATTCCTAAAAGAATTGGCAACTACCTTCTTGGTGACGACTTTATATGAAGCAGCTTCAACCCATTTAGTAAAGTAATCCATAGCAACCAAAAGGAATCTATGCCCATTTGATATTGATGGCTCTATTGATCCGATAACATCCATACACCAAGCTACAAAAGGCCAAGGTGAACTCATCGTATAAAGCTCATGTGGAGTCATTAAAATCAAATCTCTATGTATCTAGCATTTTGGGCCCATCTGCACATACTTGCTACAATCATTTTCCATAGTCATACAGAAGTAGCTGGTTTTTAGGATCTTTCTGTCTAGGGAAAACCCATTTATGTCGGTCCCGCAGACTCTGGTTTTTACTTTCTTTATTAATTTCATAGCTTCTGTAGCATCAACACATCTTAAGAATCCTAAGTTTGGAGTCCTCCTAAAAGGATTTCCTTACTTGGAAAATAATTCTTTGTCAAACGTCGGATTGTCTTCCTTTGATTATTGCTAGCCTCTTCAGGATATATTATAGATTCTAAATACCTCATAATATCATAGTACCATGGTTTTCCGTCAGGATCCTCTTCAACATGCGTACAATATGCGGGCTATTCCTTCAAACTTATTTTTAGAGGATCAATGTAACTCTGATTTGGGTGTTGAATTATAGAGGATATGGTAGCCAAAGGATCAGTAAACTCATTTTGTATCCTTGGGATATGTTTGAAATCAACTTTCTTGAATCTTCTGCACAAATCCTGTACCAACTTTTCATAAGGAGTAATCTTGGAGTTCTTTACCTCCCATTCCCCCCATACCTGGTGAATCAGCAAATGTGAGTCTCTGCTGACTAGCAATTCACATACACCCATATCAAGTGCCAACTTTATATCTGGTATGCAAGCCTCATATTCATCTATGTTATTAGTACACGGGAAATGCAATTTAGCAGTTGCTAGATAGTGTTGGCCTATTTCTTACACCAAAAATGCTCTGATTCCTGAACCTTTAAAGTTGACCGCCCCATTAAAGAACAACCTCTATCTAGGGTAGATCTCTACACTATCTTCTCCCAAGAATAAAATCTCCTCATCTAAGAAGTAATTTTAAAGTGGCTCGTACTCATTATCAACTGGATTCTCAGCTAAATGATCCACTAAGGCTTGCACCTTGATTGCCTTTTGAGTCACATACAGGATGTTAAACTCACTCAGCAACATTTTCCACTTAGATAACTTTCCAGTAGGCATAGCTTTCTAGAATATATATTTCAACGGATCCATTCTAGAAATGAGATATGTTGTGTAGGAGGATAGATAATGCCTCAACTTTAGTACGGCCCAAGTCAAAGAACAACACGTCCTTTCTACAAGAGTGTAATGAGCCTCATATGGCATAAACTTTTTACTTAAGTAGTAGATTGCTTTCTCTTTATTACCGGTCTTGTCATGTTGCCCGAGGACACACCCGAAAATATTTTCTGAGACTGATAGGTAAAGCAATAACGGACTTTTCTTCCTTTGTGGAACCAAAAAAGGTAGAGTGGATAAATATTCCTTAATCCTGTCAAAAGCTTTTTGAAATTCTTCTATCCACTTATTCACTGTATCTTTCTTCAACATCTTGAGAATTGGCTTACATATGACTATCTATTAAGCAATAAACCTGCTAATGTAATTTAGTCGACCCAGGAAACTCATAACCTCTTTCTTGGTTCTCGATGGTGGTAAATCCTAAATTGTCTTAATCTTGGATGAGTCTGATTCGATGCCTCTTTTGCTGACTATCAACCCTAGTAATTTCCCGACAGGCACATCAAAAGCACACTTAGCAAGATTCAACTTCAAGTTATACTTCTTTAGTCTGTTGAAGAATTTTTCCAAATGGGTCAAATAATTTGAAATCTTGCAGGATTTGATAAATACATCATCCACATATACTTTAATCCCTTTATGAATCATGTCATGAAAAATCATCGTCATAGCCCTCATGTATGTTGGACCCATATTCTTGAGACCAAACAGCATTACCCTACAATGATAGACACCTTAGGGCATAATGAAAGCCATATTTTATGCATCTTTCTCATCCATCAATATATACTGATACCCAGTAAAACAGTCCATGAAAGACTCTATTTCATGCTTTGCATAATTATCGATGAGGATATCGATATTGGGTAGTGGAAAAATTAACTTTAGGACTGACTCTATCCAAATTTCTATAGTCAACACAAAATTTGGATCTTGCCATACTTTTTTGAAACTGGAATAATATAGGCTAACCATGATGGAGATTTGTGGTCTCTGTAACCTTAGATTGAATTTTCTTTGTCACTTATTCTTTGATCTTCAACCTTAAGTCTAGCTTGAATTTCTGCATTTTTTGCTTAACTGGATCAAACTCGAGATTGATTGGTAACTTATGTGAAATAATGTTGGTGCTCAATCTTGGAATATCATCATAAGACCAAGAAAATATGTCAATATACTCCTGTAACAAGTGGAGGAATTCTCTTTTTTGTGCTTCCGCTAAGTGAATGTTGACACTTGTCTCTTTGATTTCATCATGATTACCCAGGTTGACTCTTTCAGTTTCCTCCAGGTTGGTCATCTCTTGGTTTTCAAATTTCTCTATATCTTTCACTAACTGCTCCTCATCACCTTCTCTCCAATAATTATCATTCCCCTTACTTTGTTTGTCTAACCCTTGACATGACATGACATTGGTAGGTTTTAAATACTACTACTGTAATAATAAATAAACCAAGTTAGATGATAACAAAATAATAAAATACACTAATATAGTCATATTTCAAAATAACTTCTTAAAGAAAAGGAGGCCTTTTCATTGAAATTTGGTAAATAATTACAAACTATGGCTCATGACCCATGCAAATACGAGCCCATGCCTTTTTGAAAGCAGTAAAAAACAAAAAGAAAATTTGAGGCATAAAAGGGTGGATCACAAGGCCTCCTCCAGATCATACCAATTTTTTAAAAATACTAGTAATTGCCCTTTCATCTACCATGATGGGCGATGAGTTATGAGTGGAGTAGAGGTCCAGTTTTCTAAAGCCTCTCCTGGTGCAACCTTATTCACCCCACTGTACTTTGGAAAATCTTCTAGAATAGCATTGCATCCCTCGAACAGATTTCCTATCCTATCCCTAAGACCATCATCTTTTGATATCTCACACACAGGAAATGACTGGTATTGGAGTGGCAACGGTTTAGACAAACTCATCTTTGACTTATCTTCAATATCATACTCCTCTGTTGGCTGGTATCCTAACCCATACTTAGATTTTTTTTCTTAGACCATAATAGTCTTAATAATAGGTATCCTTTGTTATGCATCACTCCCTCAAATGGAAACTCTTCCTCACTGAATGATATGCGATGACTTCCTACAACATTCTTGATCATTGTGGCCAGATTATCAATGCTTGTGCCTGTGGGAACATATGCTTTATCCAGGACTTCAATAAATATTGTCGGTGGTATTGCAAACACATTAACAATGCCCAAATAGAAATATGGGATGGAGCCTTCTCTAAATGCTTGACAATTGAATACTTTTTTGGTTGCATCTGCCTCTAAAATTCCTCAGCCTCCCCTTCAGTGATTGGACTTTTCTATGAATCTTTCCTATTGGTTAAATCCTTAGGAATATAGCATCGTCTAGACCATATCATCTCTTAGGCAGAGGCAGTCTTTACAATAAATTCCCCTCTTGGTGGAGGAGTGTATACCTAAGTCAGGGCTATCATCACTATAAATGGGGACCTTTTATTGATGATATGGCAGCTACGACTCTCTCTATCTTCTCTACTCCTTCTGTCCTCTTAGATTTTTTTGAATATACTTTAGTGATGGTCTTACTAGACACCCATTCACCCTCTAATTTGGTTATATTAACTATGGCTCCTCCATAATTAGGCAATGTATTACTATTGACATTTGGTATCGGTGACTAGGGACTGATGAATTTCTGATCAATCAAGTCTTGGATCCTATTCTTCAGGTTAATTCTATCCTCGATAATGTGCCCCACCTCTCTTGAATGATAAGTGTAATATTGATCATCATGATAAAATTGGGAGTAAAGATTGGAAGGTTTTTACTGGATAGGGTATAAATGACCAGCGTCTTTCAATCTCAATAAGATTCAGGTGCAACTTTTAGCAAATGACGTGAAGTTCTAGGGAGGTCTCTTTTTGAGGTTTGGACATAAAGGGTAATAATGGATTTGATTAGGTGTAGGAGGTACTTGATGATAATTTGGAGGTGCTTGGATGTTCATTCCATTATTTGGAAGGACAGATTGATCATGAGACTGATAATTTGACTATGGAACTTGGTGTTGGAGTAAAATATAGTTGTGGAGCTTAGTATTTGATTGGATAGTTGGAAGTGGAGCTTAGTATTGGGATTGGATATTTGGAAGTGGAACTTGGTATTGGGATTGGACATTTAGAAGTGGAGCTTGGTATTGGGATTAGATATTTAGAAGTAGAGCTTGGTATTGGTATTAGATATTTGGAAATGGAGCTTGGTATTGGGGTTGGGTGTAGAATAAATGCTGCAAATTTGGTGATGGGGAAGAGGAGAGAACATTCCTAGGCTAAAATTTCTCTTCAATTTAGCAATAGAATTAGTAGAGACTGCACTCACATCTTCCTTTTTCTTATTTGGGAACACAGAAGTACTAGATGATATTTGGGTTTTGATAATCTTTCTTGTTTGAATGTTTTCCTCAAGCGATTCCCCAAGTATTATAAAATCTGTGAAAGTTTCCTTGACCCTGGACACCATCCTAGTGTAAAATTCTCCCTCCTGAGTATAAGAGAAAACTGATACCATTTCCTCCTCAGGCATGGGAGGTTGTACCCTAGCAACTTCTTTTCTCCAATGGAAGGCATAGTCTCAGAAACACTCATCATTCTTCTGTTTGATCCGATCTAATGAGTATTGGTCAGGGACTATTTCAACATTAAATGAAAACCCATTAAGAAATCCTTTAGCCTATGCCCTCCAACTAGACCATCTTTTCAGTTCTTGAGACATGAACCAATCTAAGGCTTCGCCGCTTAATCTTCGGCTGAATAAGCACATCAATAATGCCTCATTTATTTCTACCCCAACCATTTGATCACAATACCTCCATAGATGGACCATTGGATTTTTGGTACCATTTAACACTTCAAATTTAGAGGCCTTGTATCCTTTTGGTAGATATACTCTGGGGTGCACACAAAAATCATCTACCCCAAAGCATCATTATCACCTACCCCATGAGATTCCTTGATCCTCATAATCTCTTCATTCATGGTTAGCAACTTCTTTTCATGATCAATCCTCCACTCCTTTTCCTTTTTCTTATTATGGCCTACCTCAAGGTTTGGAAAGGGATTGTAAATGTCAGGAGATATGATAACATGAGAAGGATTTGAAAGGGTAGCTTTATTTTGAGGATGATAGAAGGTTGGATGGTAGGTAAAGTAAAATAACTCAAAGTTAGATGTGTTAGTTCACATATATGACAGATAATGCAATATATTTGACTAGAAGTAACCACATAGAGTTGTTTGCGTCATAGGCAAACTAATCCATAGGAGCATAGTGGACAAATTTGCCTTTGATTCAAAAAAACACACATAAACATATAAGGTAGTTATACCACATAAAAACATTATAATAAACATGTATCCTAGTTGAGGTGACCCTTTTGAGCAAGGGTTGCCCTAATGAATTTTGAAGCAAATATATGCCTTTTTAAAGCCAATCCATTATCCCCCCCCAACTTTTCATAGATATATAAAAAGACATAAATGCCTACAAAAGTAGCATAAGATACAATCTTTGGGGAAAAGGGAAATGATATAAAAGAAAGAAAAAGGTCCCACGCAGGGGACAGAAAGAGTAGCTCTTAGATGATTTTTCATTAGCCCTTAGGTTCTTACCCTTATTCACCTCTTTCCATATGTTATATCTGTTGTTGATTAGGTGACGCCCACTCAACTTATCCTTTTTATTGTAGGTCATTCTTTTTATGCTATCAAACTGATGAACCATGCAATCATCCAAATTGATCAAACATTATCTAATATCATCAGCTGTTTGCCTGGCTCACTTTAAATCTTCTCTTAACATGCATCTGGTCAAGGCATCCTCCATATGCATTTGTTTGTCTACGATGTCACTTTTTTGGAATTCATCTTGTAGTCTGTGGAGTTGGATCTAATGCTCTGATTCCCTATCAAAAATCTGAGTAGGTATATTTGATCCCGGTATCAATGCTCCAGCAAGACTCATCTTCAACCATTCCTTGTATGTGTCACTAACTTTGGGTTTATACCCAATACGGGAGGAGATTTCCTCTATTTTCTTCTCTTCTACCCATCTACCATGTATTTTTAAGGGGACTTTTGAATTCATCATACTCGGTAAAGAATCTAATCATAGGCGTCATTTATAGTATTACCATCTTGATTTTGAGTTGTCTAAGAACCCGAATGGGATTATAAGGACTAGTCCTTCTGAGCCCTGGAAGTACTAGGAAAGGCCATTCATTCCCCTGAGTAATGTGGTTTCCTAAGCGAAGATAGTTGATTGACCACTGAATGTCGTTATCACTCAATTCCCCAAAAATCTTGAACCAAAACTCCGAAGACTCTTTCCTCTTAAACCTGTGCAGGAACAAACCCATGTCTTGTGATGATAGGAGATTTACCTTTGTCGAAGGGTCCAACTGCCCCACTCTAGGGTTTTTCAATAATTGAGTCATCATTCACCATTGCAAGATAAGGTTGCATCCTTGACAGAAACAATCACCACTCTGTCACATTCCCAATGCCCGATATATCTCGGCGACTATCATAGGGGCTAAGGTATGGAACACCTTAGTTTGACCTTAATCCATTCCTTTGAAGAGAGTGTCTATTACCATAATGAACCTCGGATTGATGGTGCCATTTTCTCCTTCTGGGAACACCATTATTCCAAGTAAACCCACCACAAAAGCAAATGCTCTCCTTTCCTTCCATTTTTGTTCTGACTTAAATTTATGACCAAATTTCTCAAAAGCGTTATACTTTGTAAATCAGCAATACAACTCACAAAAAGATATATTTTCCCCATCATATTCTCCTAACTAAGTGTAATCATTGATTGCAAAGACTTTCTTAATCTCTTAACGGTTCATCATGCAAGGGACTAGAACATTATTTTCTGGTGTACTCCTTCTCTTTTTACACATATCAAGGCTTTCATAACAAGTCAAAACTTCTTGAATAGTGGGTGCCAACTCTACTTCCCCGAAGCGAAACACCATGTTGTTGTCATTCTAAAATATTGTAAGAACATGAATCAACTCGATCCAGGCATTCATCTCTATTAGCGAAGGAAGGTACCCGATATGAGTGCTAACAATCTTTCTATATTCTCCGCTT
Organism: Capsicum annuum; assembly: GCF_002878395.1. Classification (NCBI taxonomy): domain Eukaryota; kingdom Viridiplantae; phylum Streptophyta; class Magnoliopsida; order Solanales; family Solanaceae; genus Capsicum; species Capsicum annuum. Next base: position 188,872,261 of record NC_061115.1, on the reverse strand, counting down.
ATATGAAACCAACATCTTTTAAGAAGTTGTCAGGTCCAGTCACCATCTTGAACTTTTTGCAAGGGTGTGGTTAGGCCATTCCTACATGAAACAAAACAAAGATAAGCCTTCCCCCTACCCCAAAGGATAATGGATTAATTTAAACAAACATATATTTTCTTCAACACATAAACATGGTTCGTCTGTAATTGACTCAGGATTAATAGACGCAGGGCAAGTTTTCTAATTGACCTAACACCCCCTCGGGTATTCAGTCGTCCTAGGCCCATGCCTAAAAGAGGGTTTTAGTTTAGCTCTACCTAACACAGATTCCCAAGAGGACATCTTGGGTTTGGAAATACAAACAGCCTCCAACCATGTAATGTGCCAATAAATTGCCATATTCCTAACACTTTATTTTGAGTTGATCAAAAGGGGTTAGGACATCCACGAAACCCAAAAAAAAAATTTAACTATCATGCGAGATTATGCCATGAAATGCAATAGTTTAAATTTTGCAAAATTGAAACATATAAGCATGTAAACAGTTAAGTCAAAAGATAAATTCAAACATTTGGTTAGAACCTAATTATGTTCCCCAGCGGAGTCGCCAATTTTGTTTTGCCCTTTTTCGATTTTGAAGGGTTGGAAAACATTGATTTCGACTACTTAAACTATTTTGAAACTTTAAAAAAAAAATTGAAACAAAATAGAGTTGCAACTTAATTTATTTGAAAAAAGGAATTAAGAAAACCTTTATAAGTAACTCAAATGATTCAAAATAGAAGAAATCATCTAAGTTTTGAAATTCTAGGTAAGAGGTTCTCATTAACATTTTAGGAAGGTTTTTAAGGCACTTAAAATATACGCTAACTTGCAGTTATCCGGACTGTTTGAAAATGATTCTTTTGACTAACTTCTAAAAGAAAAGTTGCTTCCTTTGAAAAAAGGAAAGCAAAAACAAATTTGTTTAAAAATCAATTTGACGACTTAATAGGGAATTTAACTAAGTCTAAGTGAATAAAGTAGCAAATAAGCACGTACAGGGAAAAGTAACCTATCGTAAACTATTTTTTTCAAACCTTTTAGCCCAAAACCTGCTTCACCTGTATTAATTTACAACTTTGACTTCGAATCCCAAATGAATAAATGAATAACTAAATAAATGAATAAATAAATAAATAAAGCAAAGAAATAACATAATTGATACTTTTGAGTCTCTTATCAATTCTAAGAGTGGGTTTTTGACCCATCCTTCATCTTCTTCTATCTTCTTGCACCGATACACCACACTATCGAATTTAGACTTTCTTTCAATCTTGACTCGAAAAGATAGGTCTCATTAGCCCATGATGGATATGCAGAAGGGGGAAGAGTACATGTAGGACTCAAATGATTTCCATGCAAAGAAAGAAAAAATAAAACACATATTAGTAGATAATCAAGAAAGTTAGGGAGAGAGGAAGGGTAAAGGACATTTAGTACATGATCAAACACTTAAAAGGAAAGCTGGGAATAATTAGTTTAATGCTCAACTAAAGAAACAAAGGAAACATGAAGCAAATTAATACGTGGTTGACTAAAACATGACTTGGATTCTAATGAGTAATCAAGAGCCAATGTAAAATAAGAAGACAGGTTTATGTCAATTCAATCAATGAAAGACCATATGAAATTTTATAAAAATGAATCTTATATTTCAGCCAACCAAATATTTCTCAATGAAAAATAAAACAAGAAAAATGACTTGGGATACACAAAGTCAAAGCATGTAATTTTTCCCAACTAACATGTACTAAACTTTGAACATGCGAAGATAAAAATGGACATCGACTCGAGGAAACTAATCAAAGAAAAAAAATACTTGGGTGAAAACTATTTAATCCAAATAAAGACCCACGCTTGGGAGTATATTCACACTCTATACAAGTCAATACAAAATAAATTGAGGTAAATTACAGCGATAACCCAAAGACCTAATGTTTAAACACACACCTCACCAAGTAATATAAACAAGAAGATATTTGAAAAGGAGAACTTACACATAAGAAAAAAAATACACACAGAGATTACACAGACAATAATGGAATCCATCACTAATAAGTTCTGGTGATAGAACTACTAAAATGTTACATCATGAACCGACCCGTAATAACCAAACTGGCAAAAACACCAAATTTCCAATCATCACACAAATTAATGGAGAAATTTTAATCAAAACTATGAAAAATTAAAATCTATATCTTTCTGGTACTTCCAAAACCATCAACGCACATATTCCTATTAGCTTGTTAGCTGGAAAAAATTAATGAAACACATTTGATACACACAGGAAAACAAACACACAGAGATTACCATAAAAGCCACTCTGAATTCCATTACAATAAGTTCTATTATGGAGAAACTACTAAACTGTTGATTCATGAACCGATACACAATAACAGTTGTGTTCAAAACATGTTGAGACAACTTATTCAATAATGCAAAGCAAACAAAGTAAAAAAAACACTTGTTGTGGGTTGTTTAAGGCCTTTTTCATCCTTTCTTTTGACTAATCACTAAGACTCATGTGTCAAAATGTCCTAGAGGAACCCTACAGTGAATCTAAGTCTTCAACAGAACGACGTTCACACTACCACAACAAAGATACTAATAAATGTTGTCTATTATGACTTACTCCTACATTCAAATCAAGCACAATAATCATATATATATGAAAAAAGAAAAAATTTCAAATGAATCTATGATGCGCACAGGAAATATGTAAAATGAGCTTATAGAAAAATTCTCAAGAAATGACCAGTAAATCAAACATCATTTGATAAAAATGAAACAAGCTAATAAAGATGATTTCCTCGAACAAACACTTAACTGAGAAACCTATAGCCTTCTAAGGCCTCTATAGCAAGAAGTCCCAGCATACAAGGCTATCACAAAAGCCATTACGACTATAAAATGATGAAAAGAAAGGAAAATAGAAACTAATGGATGAAGCATCACCTGTTTTGGAGTAATAAATGAGATTTGAGCCACCAACGGAATCTCGATCACCACAAAAAATCTTTAATGTGACTCCAAAAGATTTGACAACTTCTCATGAAAAATTTTTTGACTAAATAAAATGAAACTTTTTTTTGCTTGATAGTTTTTTCAACCTTCAAGAGACTTCGCCATTTTATCTCTATAATGAGCCTTATAAAGAGGGAAATCATGGGCTTAACTCCAGACTTCTATCTATATGGGAAAAAATATTGGGGGGTAATTTGGGGAATTTTAACACGGTTATTTTCAAAATTCCAGTTAAGGACCAGATTTCTAGCCAATAACTTATACTAATTTGGATTTTCTTGAGAAAATTTGAAATGGGTGGACAAATGAAATTAGGGAAAAACAAATCATGCTCAAGAACCAATGAAATTCTTCCAGATATGTACGAATTTATAACCACCCAAGACTATCCCCTAGTCGTCACACGGTGCTTACGATCCCAAAGGACCACAAGCTAATCCATAACTGATATCTGCTGTGAGTACTGGATAATAATACTGAAATAAATGTGGAATTTGGCTAAAATGCCATAAGGTTCAAAATCTAAATACTAATAAATAATAACATCTGGTAAAAACATCTGTAAACTAAACACTATCTGAACAGGTCTAGTTTGAAAGCCTCTAACTAAACTGTCTGAATATGGAGTTGATGAGACAAGGCCCCAACTAACTCCAACTACTGATCTACTGATAAACTGGATTACTAAAATAAAAGCATGCCCTCTATAGATGAGGACTCACTACTAAATCTACAATTGCTGATTGGATCTGTCGGAGCGCGGTCAGAAACCTGAGCATCTGAATCAATAATATGAGACATCATAGTGCAAAAAAAGAGTATGCGGTTAGTACGTGAAATGAACTATTATTCTAGATGAGGTAAGGTTGAATGCAAGAGTTCATATGCATGAACAGTAACTAACTGAATAATATAGAGTAACTAAATGTAAGAGTACGTGGATAACCGATACTACTAAAAACACCGAGTATATAATATTGTGGAAATACATAAATATATACTATACTGTATGAGCTTTTCTGAAGTTTAGTACTGAGTTTTGATAACTGAGTAACTAATATCTAAAGTTACTAATAATTGAATTCTAAACTGAGACTGAAAATGAAACTGTGAGAGGTAATCATCTAACTGACTTGCCCCAAATCTGAGCTGATAGGGGTCCAACCTGTGACCCTAGTTAGAAGGGTGCTAAGATCGTGCCACGGGTACTAACACTGGCTATGAGTTAACCTTAATTAAAGGAAGACATTTTTTCAACCCTCACTAATAGGAAAACTCATGAGAGATGTGTCAACCCTTATCTAGCAGGAAGTCATCTCAACCTACACTGGCTACATAGTTCTGTATCTCAGGAATTAGTACTAAGGGTCAAACCCAATACTAATAGGAATGCACCCATCCCTGGGTTCGCTCGATGCTAAATCCTACTCCCCACTTAAAGACACTGAACTGATTATACTGAACTCGACTGGATTAATTTTCCTAAATTCTATACTGACAAGGAGTACTACTGGTTGTGACATGGCTTATACTATTATATACTGACACTGGCTTAAGGTAACCAACTAAATTGTCAGGTATTAAATACCCCCAGGACTCGATAGAATGAAAAGTAAAGCTTAGCAAAATCTTGAATAACATAACAATGTTCACTTGTTCATAATTCATTCATAGAGATATTTCATCAAACACTTGTAATGCATTAACTTGTACATGAATGGGGAATACATGTGGTCATGGTTTAATGTCACTATTTCATTAACATAGGCATTTTATCAAACACTTGTAGGGTATAAACTTGTGCATATACTAGTATTTCATGATTTCATCACTTTATTCACATAGACATTCTATCAATCACTTGGGGAGCACAACTTCATGCACATAATCATGGATAACATATAAACATGGAAACTACAATGCCCAAACTTACAATTTCATGGGTTTAACATTCAATTCATATAATTTCCCATTAAATACTAATCTAATTTCATGAATCTTATAATAATCATAGATTAAACCTAATTAACATCATAGACACATTAATCACTTTGTAAATTCAAGGGTTTATCAAGATAATTACATATTCATCACACATGTTATTCAATTTCATGAACTTGCACTAAAATCATAGATTTAAAACCCAACTAATATCATGAACATGAATTCAATCTAATTCAAATATAGGATTCATAAATCTGAGATCTTGTATGTTTAAAAGGGGATTCTTGGACTCTATGGGTGAAAGGAACCCATAGATGAACACCTAACATACCTTAGAAGATTCTTTCTTGAAGGTTCTTGGAGGAAATTCTTAGGCTTGTTCTTGATTTTCTTGAACTAGAGTTTTTCCCTCTTCGAGAGAGAATGTTTTTGAACTAGATTTTTTCCCTCTTCGGGAGAGAATGTTTTATTTTTGAGAGAAAGTGAGGAAATAATGAGGCAATAGGTAATTTAAGGGTTTAATTTCATGTTTAGACTAATTAGAGACATGGAAAATACCAAATTACCCTTGGGAATAAAGGAAAATTCGTCATTGAAAAATCCAATTTTGGGTACTGGCGCGATACGGCGCTATCGCACTGTGTTACTGGAAAATGACAATTGGGAACTGGGGGCCTGGAACGATGCGGTGGAATAGCGGTGCCCCTTTGATTCTAAATTTTGGACTCAGCACGACATGGTAAAATCGTGTTCGAATACTGGAAAAGGACAATTGTGAACTGAGACTATGGCGCGACACGCCAATATTGCAATGGAGTACTGTAAAGTGACAATTGCCATTTGGCTTGTCTCCGGGAAGCGCTAACGTTCCAGGCGGTACACTGTCTTACAAAAATGGCTCTAACTCTTCACCTGGGTATCGAATTTGTGCAAATTAAATATCATTGGAAAGATAATTGAATTTCCTACGCAATGGTAGTCTTTAAACTAAAAAATATTGAGTATTTGAAAATTTTTATATGGGATTACTCATGTACTATTACTTAAATTAAGCTAGGAAAATATGGGATATTACAATATCTCACCATTGGGAATATTCGTCCTCGAATAAGACTGGGTAAGATGAGAAACACTGATAGACTAAATTTACACTCTGAACGTGCATAACTGAAACCTGACTACATGACTGAACAACTAATTAGCTGAATTTTTATACTGAATATGCATATCTGATACATGGAATACATAACTAAATTGCTTCATAAATGCATGACTGGTTATGCAATGGTAAGGGATGGCAAGTTTAAAACTATAACTGAACATGGAACAGAGTAGAGCAAAGGAGGACTGTTACCTTAAACTGAGAATATTAATGAACCTAAGATCATTTACTGAACGTATGAATGGGAACATGAGAACATGACTAAGTCTAAAACATGATACAGGGACTGACTATCAAGAATTGAATTGGACCCTTAAATACATGCCATAAGTTGGGAATGGTCATTCGACTGAGATTGGAATAAGAAGGTCAACTTATGAGTACCCATTACTCCAAACCGGATTCAATACGTGAAGAGAAACTTGAAGGTTTAGGATATGAAAGCTTGAGGGTTATAGTGTATCTCCTCCTTGGGACATTATGTCCCTCAAATAATGTTGACTTGGCTGAGATACTAATTAAAAGCTGAGACGATGCACGGGGCACCTACGAACTAAATCGTGACTGAATATTTGGGATCTAAAACTGAGGCATAACACATGAATTAAGTTGAATTCACAACTACCAGGATGATCCATTTTAGGATAGGACAACTAGATGGAAAAATAGGAAACCATCCAAATTTATCCACCTGACTGCTAAACAGGATTGTTGTCTATACGGACTAACTCATACTAAATTTATACTTAACTAGAGCATTTCTTTGACACTTTTCCTATAAGGTTCTAATGACTTTAGGGGGGTAAAAAATCTTGGCATGGACTAAATAAGACATTTGAATAAGAATCCACAACATGGCCAAAAATTTTGTAATATGGGCACTAATAACCCTACCTACTGAGGTTTGAGGAATAAAATATTTACATCACGGATTTACCAAGAGGTCTAAACTGAAGATATACATGACATAGTCTAAATTTAACTGATCATTAGGAGCGTAGCATGAGTCATGGGAACTAAGCATACTATGAGGTATGAGTACCTGAGTCAAAAGGTGCAGAACTTATGTTGGAGTTTCTGTATTCACGGAACATGATTTGTAATACTGAGAAAACTGGAACTCCTTATACTAGAAACTATAAACGTACATAATTTTTGATAATGTCCACGAATAGAAACTATGATCATAGAACTGACATGGACTACATGAGTAGATATCGTGATAGCTTAAGTGTAATACTTTGCACTGAGGTAAGGACGAGTTGGGCATCAACCTCTCCTACTGCTTTTCTACACATATTGAAATTCTACTAAAATCTAAAAGTCTGACTTTGTTACTTTTTTTACCATCTCCCCCTTAGCTTAAAGTCATCATTCTAAGTCTGTGAACCTCTTAATAAACTCTAAATCAAACTGAAACCACTTTACTCTAGAGTCTGAGATTTGACAATGCTCACAAACACTAAACTCATCCTGAAGGACTACACCTGATAATTTAAGGTCCACTGCTATTACTTCCTTCTGATACATGATTCTTAGGTTTCTATTGCCCCAATATTCATCATATAGCAACCTCAACACTAACTAACTTAGAATTCTCAACTTCTCTTTCTACTAGGTCAATCTATAGATTCAAACTTAAATCAATTGAAACTGAGGTACTACCCCTTCATTCAAGGACTGGTTCATCAAGAAACTAAAATGGAACGAATCTATTACTAAAATTAACTGAAGGTATTTTCTAGAATATTGTTATTTTTACACTTAGGCACTGACGCTCTGACTAAAGGCAGAACTGGGGCTGAGGATCTCTGACGGGATTGGAATCGGTTACCAACCCCTGATCTTGGCTTAAAACTACTTGTTCTAACAGTCTTATTCTTTCTATCTTTCTTCCTATGCTTCCCCCTTTGCTCTGCTGAGTATGAACCTCAAGCCTAGATAGGACAACAGCCTGCAAATTATTTTGAGCAACTACTCAATAAGTTAAGAAAGTGAAAGCAGCTCTAATTCTTCATGGGAGGCATGCTCGTCCAGGAGATATGCCTAAACGAGCTGAGGTTCTGCCTGATTTCCAGTTCTTCTTTCATTAGTCTTTTTGGGAGACATGTTTTGTAATTGAAAGAAAGAAAAGGATTAGAATAAGAATTTAGCTTGAGCTCGTTCTCACTCGCATGACATGAATACTCTAAAAGGGGAAACTTTTTCTAAAAAATCCCATAGCCTCTTATCCATAAGTGTGGCGCATTACACACCTATTAACAAAACTCTATGCGATACGTCTTTCAGATTTCCTAAGACTCTGTTGAACCTTACGCTTTGATACCAAGTTTGTAATGACCCGAGACTACCCCCTAGTCATCACACAGTGCTTATGATCTCAAAGGACCACAAGTTAATCCATAACTGATATCTGCTGTGGGCACTGGATAATAATACTGAAATAAATATGGAATTTGGCTAAAATGCCATAAGGTTCAAAATCTAAATACTGATAAATAATAACATCTGGTAAAAATATCTGAAAACTAAACACTATCTGAACTAGTCTAGTTTGAAAGACACTAACTGAACTATCTAAATATGGAGTTGATGGGACAAGGCCCCAACTAACACTAACTACTGATCTACCGATAAACTGGATTACTAAAATAAAAGCATGCCCTCAATAGATAAGGACTCACTACTAAATCTACAACTGCTGACTGGATCTGTCAGAGCACGGTCAGAAACCTGAGCATCCGAACCAATAATATGAGACATCATAGCGCAAAAAAAGAGTATGCGGTCAGTACATGAAATGTACTAGTATGATAGATAAGGTAAGGTTGAATGCAAGAGTTCATATGCATGAACAGTAACTAACTGAATAGTATAGAGTAACTGAATGTAAGAGTAAGTGGATAACAGATACTACTGAAAAAACACTAAGTATACAATATTGTGGAAATACATAAATATATACTATACTGTATCTGAGCTTTTTTGAAGTTGAGTACTGAGTTACGATAACTGAGTAACTAATATCTAAAGTTACTAATAACTGAATTCTAAACTGAGACTGAAACTAAAACTGTGAGAGGTAATCATCTAACCGACATGCCCCAAATCTAAGCAGATAGGGGTCCAACCTGTGACCCCAATTAGAAGGGTGTTAATACCGTGCCACAGGTACTAACACTGGCTATGAGTTAACCCTAACTAAAGGAAGACATTTTGTCAACCCTAACTAACAGGAAAACTTATGAGAGATATGTCAACCCTTATTTAGCAAGAAGTCATCTCAACCTAAGCTAGCTACGTAGTTCTATAAATCAAAAATTGCTACTAAGGGTTCAACTCTACACTAATAGGAATGCCCCCATCCTTAAGTTTGCTCGATGCTGAATCTTACTCCCAACTTAAAGATACTGAATTAATTATACTGAACTCGACTGGACTGATACTGATTTTACTGAGCTTTTCTAAATTTTATAACTGACTGAGAGTACTATTGGTTGTGACATAATTGATACTATTCTATAACTAACACTGGCTCTACGTAACCAGCTAAATTATCGGGTATTAAATACCCCCAGGACTCGGTAGCATGAAAAGTAAAGCTTAGCCAAATCTTGAATAACATGACTATGTTCACTTGTTCATAATTCATTCATAGAGACATTTCATCAAACACTTGTAATGCATTAACTTGTACATGAATGGTAAATAGATGTTGTCATGATTTAATGTTACTATTTCATTCACATGGGTATTTTATCAAACACTTGTAGGGCATAAGCTTGTACATATACTAGCATGTCATGATTTCATCACTTTATTCACATGGACGTTCTATCAACCACTTGGGGAGCACAAATTCATGTACATAATCATGGATAACAAATAAAAATGGCAACTACAATGCCCAAACATACAATTTCATGGGTTTAGCATGCAATCCATATAATTCCCCATAAAATACTAATATAATTTCATGAATCTTATAATAATCATGGATTAAACCCAATTAACATCATAGACACATTAATCACTTTGTAAATTCAAGGGTTTATCAATATAATCACATATTCATCACACATGTTATTCAATTTCATGGACTTACACTAAAATCATGGATTTAAAATCCAACTAATATCATGAACATGAATTCAATATTATTCAAACATGGGATGCATAAATCTGAGATCTTGTATGTTTAAAAAGGGATTCTTGAACTCTATGGGTGAAACAAACCCATAGATAAACACCTAACATACCTTAAAAGATTCTTTCTTGAAGGTTCTTAGAAAAAATTCTTAGGCTTGTTCTTGATTTTCTTGAACTAGGGGTTTTGCCTCTTTGATTGAGAATGTTTTATTCTTGAGAGAAAGTGAGGAAATAATAAGGCAATAGGTTATTTAGGGGTTTAATTATGTGTTTAGAGTAATTAGGGTCATGTAAAAATACCAAACTACCCCTAGGAATAAAGGAAATTCATCACTAAAAAACCCAATTTTGGGCCTTGGCGCGATGTGGAGCCATCGCACCGCGTCACTGAAAATTAACAATTGAGAACTGGGGGCCTGGCACAATGCGGTGGAATAGTCGTGCCCCATTAATTCTTAATTTTGGACTCAGTGCGATGCGGTAGAATCGTGTTGGAACACTAAAAAGGACAACTATGAACTGAGCCTATGGCACAAATCGCCAATATCACGATGGAGCACTGGAAAGTGACAATTTCCATTTGTCTTGGCTCCGCGATGAGCTAACACTCCAGGTGGTACACTGTCTTAAAAAAATGGCTCTAACTCTTCACCTGGGTATCGGATTTGGGCAAATTTTATATCGTTAGAAAGCTAATTAAATTTCCTACACAATGGTAGGCTCAAAACTGAAAAATACTAAGTATTTCAAAAAATTTATATGGGATTACTCATGTAATAACTCTTAAATTAAGTTAGAAAAATATGAGGTATTAGAAAATTCGTACCATTGCACCCCAGATTCATGGAATTAGCGGTTGGGGGAGACACCTCGATAAATTCTATAAGATTCTCACACCTCCCTCACTATACTATCACGTGAGATGCATGTGTACAGAGTCGGGTCGGGATTTACCATTATTGGAGCAGGTTCAAGTCAGGTTTGCCATTATCAGAGCTGGTTCGAGTTCTTCTACTGATGTTGTCCATTTAAATTGATACAGTCGTTGTTGAGTCTTGGTTTTTAAAGAAAGAAAAAGAAGGGAAAAATTGGGCCGGGTTGGTTGCTTTGGTGGGCTGAAATTGGTTTAACTTTAGGTTGTTGATGGTTTTTAATTATTTGGGTTGGGTAGCTTAGCAAGGGTGTGTTATTGGGCTGGAGAAATAGAGGTGTGGGGCTGATATTATTGTGGTAATGGGTTGGCTGGGATATTTTGTGTCTGGTTAAAATTGAAATGGATTATAGTTTTAGGGTTTTTATTAAATAGCCTAATTTTATTATTTTAGTCGATAGGATTTAAATATTAACCCTGTTGAAAATCAATTTGCCAGTTGCATTGCAATTATGGCAAAGTCGATTTCAATTAAGGTCAAATTTAATAAATTGACTAATTCTAATTAAAATTTGAAACAAGTTAACGACTAATTTAATCTCGAGTTTATTATTTTAATAAAATCAAGCATATTTCTCCAAATTAGTTTTTCGACAAAATTATAATTAAATCAAGACTTTAACTATTTGAATTAATTCTCAAGATAAGTTTTGATTAAAATTCGATATTCCTTAGAATAAATATTTAAGTAACAAAAATTATATAATTACATATGATTAAATACAATGATATATAATCACTACTTAAATGGAAAAATTACTCAGATAAATATTTCAAAAAGCTTTTTATTCGAACAAATTAAATGTTGTAATTTTATTTATAATAAAAGAAACTCGAAGTTAAACTTAGTTGGGGAGGGTAAAAGGTGTCAACAGTGACTATGTTGTTTTTCCTCCCGAGAAAAAAAGGTGATTAACAATATTCAAAAAAGTATTTAAATATTGCTTAAAATGAAAAAATTAAACTATAAAATAAAAAAAATTGTGTGACAATCCAAAAATTTTGGTCATGATGACACTTATTGCGGCTAAGCCTTGACAAGTAAGTCAATCACCAAAACTATACATGCATTAAGATAGCAAAAGTCCAAATCACCATAATGCCATAAATTGTTCACAAAGCTAGTGTCACAATGTAAGTACAATCTGCATATGACTCAAAGTCTAAAAATACAATTGATAATCCAAAGAGAAAAACTTAAGTCTGTCTCCAAATACAAAACAAGACATAGGTTAGATAGAATTTAAGACCCCGCAAAAATTTAATGATTTTTATTTTGATCCTCCCTCATGAATAATATCTATTTTTGGCTTGAATTGTTATTAGAATGTTAAAAGGATGTTTTGAGAATGTTTCAAAATTTTTAGAAGCTGTTCAGGGCTATTTTGGACTCCAAGGCAGTACGCCTCCACGATAGTGGTGTGTCATGCCATTTAGTCTCTGTGATAAGGGTATGGCACGGAGGCTAAGCTCTGTGATAGCAGCGTGCCATGCCGCTATGTAATTTTCATCTAGTTTTTATTTTTTTCACTTGGGGTGAGGATCTTTTGATCATTGTACCCCTTGCATGACTTTTAAACACCAAATAAAGCCCTTTCCTTAGGTTTTTCAGGATCAAAGTCCATTTTTTTCTTCTTTTAACTCCCAACCAAGTAAAGATCAAAGGGTTTTGCAAAGAATTCCCCATTGAAGCTCCAAACTTTGATTTTTCTCTAAATTCTTTGGTATTTAACCATGTTTCTCATCCTTAACTTAGATTTTACATTGTGGCATTAATTGATGGATTTGAAATTGGGTTGATGAACATTACTTGAATTATATTTTCCAGGATTTAAATATATTATATATGCTTTAATTGAGGGTTTTTTATACTGGATGGGTGCATCATTATGATGATTGGAATGGGAACATGGCTTTCCTCAATTTGATAAATTTTTTCTTAATAATGGCATTAACCTCAACCCACTTTGAAATTTTTGGTTTTGAATATGGAACTTGCATAATTTAACTTACTTTTGGAACATTGCATTGCATTAAAGGATTAATGGATAAAAATGATTTTGGAATGCCTTGGTGGCAATGGTTTAGATTTTTAAATAAAACTTAGGATTCTAATGATTATATAGGCTGATTTGGTATAATTGAATTAGCTTGCTAACATATTGATATGAGATACCATGTTGAAAAATACCTTAATAAATAAATCTTTGGTTAATGGTTGAGTTTATGTGTAAACTATTATAATTTGGTCTTAAAGAGGATTGTGTAGCTCACCGTAAAAGTGTAGTCCCGTGCACACCAACACTGAAAACTATGTTTGCCGGTGTGGGGTTCTATATGACAGTGTATCTGGATACACACTATATTTTGGATGGCTATTGCCTTGGTGTCTTTATCCTTTCCTCGGTTCATGTGGCTAACACGCACTAGGGCCCTTTAAGTAAGGGGGAGTTGGACCCATATAGCTCATGGGTGCCTTTAGGATGGCGCGAGCTACACAATTAAAGTTAATGGTTCAAACTCTCATGTTCATAATTGTTTCCCTATCTTGGAATCCTATACATGTATATATAAATTTTTGCATTTTGTTTTAACTAATTTTTAGCAATAACATTATTTGATCCCTTTTCCTGAGTTACATACCAGTACTCGCCCTACTGACCATCCCTGGACGCTACATTATTTCATGATATAGGGTCCGATAGTTTTTTATTTGTTCTGTGCAGCGTTAAGTAATTTGGTACTCCTATGGATCTGTTGTGAAGTGGTGAGCCTCTATATTTTGGAAGGCCCAATTATTTTACTTATATTTTTTCTTAATATTTCTTTTTGGACCCTTTTGGTCATAGTCAGGGCATGTTACCAATTTAGTTTAGTGTTCTAGTTTTATAGGCTTTTTGGATAGTATTAGGGTAATTGGTTGTCTTGTTTATACTCTTAGATTTTATTTTATTCATCTATCTTATTTATTATTTTTGGTTATCTTCCACTGTATTCATTTACTATGCTCTGGAGGTAGGCTAAGAGGGTGGTCTCTGATCTATTGTAGGCTCGAGATATCTGTCATGACTAGGCCTTGGTTTGGGTTGTGATAAGCTTGGTATTAGAGCACAATTCAAGGTCACTGAGTTTTCACAAAGTCGTGTTAAGTAGAGTCCCTTTTATGGGTGTGTAATGCACTATACTTATAAGAGAGAGGCTGTAATATATTAAGGAATGTTTCTATTTCTTATGTTCTACTTTGGGATATAGAGTCTAGTTGTCTTGAAACTTCTCTAACTTATGGCTTACTTGCATTTTAGAACATGCCCACTAAAGATCTAACGGTCGTAAAAACTTTGTTGGGACATCTGTACCACCTGAGGAAAATATGAAGGGAACTTGCCTTGTTTATAGAGTGCAAACCTGATCTAGGATCCCTATTCCTGATTGTACCGCTACACATGGGGTTCCATTGGTCCTTACTAGTCTTCTTCGAGCTTCCTGAGTTAATTATACTTATGCCCAGACTCCCCAGAGAGATATCTCAAATACAGAGTTTGATTATACTATTCATATTCTTGCCTAATTGGTGGCATCATAGTCTCAGTAGTCTAATCTTGTGGGTCCTATTGTTAGTTCATCTGAGCTCACTCATTTTGACCAAATTATGAGGTTTAATCCCCCAACCTTTATAGCCTCTAAGTTAGAGGAGGATCCTTATGGGTTTATTGATAAGATGAAAAAGATTTTTAGGGTGATGTATGCTACTAATTTAAAGGGTGTGGAGTTTGTTGTTTATCAGTTAAAAGACAAGGATTACTAATGTTATGAGGAGTGGAAAGCAAAAAAGGGTGATGATGTTGAGGCCGCAGTTTGGGATAAGTTTTCAAGTACTTTTATTGATCATTTCTTTCCTCAGGAGTGGAGAAAAGCTAAGGCAGAATAATTTGTGAACTTAAAGTAGGGAAAGATGTGTTAAGGAGTATGTTTTTAAGTTCCAACAGTTGTCCTGCTATGCTCCAAAGTTGGTGTCTAATATGAGATCCAGATTGAGAAAGTTTGCTTCTATCTTATCCCATTACTTGGTGTTAAAGTGTAAGTCTTCTATGTTGAATAATGATATGGAAATTTCTAGGTTCATAATCTATATGTAGCAGGTGGAGGATGATAAAAAGAAGAAGGTAGAGATGGGAGAGAGGTAGAATAAGAAGTTGAAATATTCAAAGCAAGGTGCAGGTTAGAAGAACAGTAGGAGTAATGGTAGACAGTGTACTAAAAAATTAGGGAAATTCGTATTCGACAGCTAGTGCTCCTTATCCTAAGCTTTCTGGTGATTTTCGTTTTCAGGCTAGCAGTGGTCAAAAGGCACAGAGTGCCCAAACTCAAGTTAGTAGAGCTCATACAGTCGCATCTTATCCTCCTTATCAATTTTGTGGGCAGCTTTACTATGGTTATTTTGAGGAGGGGAAGAATTTATTTTTTAATTATGGTCATCCTGGTTATTTGTAATGAAATTATCCCATAGATAAAGTTTCCACTAGAGGTAATAAGATATCGATCGCCACTTTTTTGGATCCTACACCTAATGGTGCTACTTTAGGTATCGACACTGGCCGAAATCACCTCTATGCACTTATTGATTATCAGTAATCCAAGGCATCCCCCAATGTTGTCATTGATATGTTACAGCTCTTCTCTTAAGATGTTTATTGTTTCGTTGATTCGGTAACTACCTTATTTTATATGACCCCTTATGTGGTTGTACGCTTTGGTTTTGGTCCTAAAAATATTTCCAACCCTTTTTCTATTTCTACTCCGGTGGGTGATTCTATAGTTGCTAGAAAAATCTACAGGGGTTATATGGAATCCATCTTTAATAGGGAGACATTGGTGGATTTGATAGAGCTTAAGATGGAGTATTTTAATGTAATCTTGGGGATGGATTGGCTCTATTCGTGCTATGTTCTCTGAATTGTAGAACTTGAAAGGTTAGTTTTCATTTTCCTAATGAACTAGTGATTGAATGGGAAGAGAGTCCCTTAGTACCCAATGAGGGGTTTATTTCCTGTCTTAGAGCTTAGAAGTTGATTTCCAAAAGGTGTCTATATCATCTAGTTCGAGTTAAGGATTCTAATTTTGAGAGTCCCTCTTTGCAATCTGTCTATGTGGTTAATAAATTTCCTAAAGTTTTTTTCCCGATGGTCTTCCTGGGATTACTTACGAGAGGGAAATAAATTTTGAGATTGATCTTCTAACGGATACTTATACCATTTCCATTCCTTTATATAGGATAGCTCCAACTGAACTAAAAGAACTTATGGAGTAGTTAAAAGATTTTCTTGATAAGGGTTTCATCCGTCCTAGTATTTCTCTATGGGTTGCTCATGTGCTTTTTGTGCAAAAGAAAGATGGGTCTCTCTGGATGTGTATATATTATTAGTAGCTGAACAAGGTTACAATGAAAAATAAGTATCATCTTTCTAGGATTGATAACCTATTCAATCAGCTTTAGGGTGTTAGCTGTTTCTCTAAGATTAATCTTTGTTTGGGCTACCATCAACTAAAAATTAGGGAGGTTGATATTCCCAAGACTGCTTCTCAGACTCGGTATGGCCATTATGAGTTCTTTGTTATGTCATTTGGGTTGACTAATTCTCCGGATGCTTTTATGTATTTATGAATTGGGTGTTTAGGTAGTTTCTAGATTTATTTGTTATAGTCTTCATTGATGATATCCTAGTGTACTTTATAAGTGTAGAGGATCATGCCAATCACTTCTGAATTGTATTGTAGACTCTTAAGGAACAAAAATATTATGCAAAACATTCAAAGTGTGAATTTTGGCTAAATATTGTGACCTTTCTTTGGCATGTTGTTTCTAGTGAGGGGATTAAGGTGGATCCACAGAAATTTGAGGTAGTTAAGAAGTGGCCTAGACTCACGACTCCAACCGACATTAGGAGCTGCTTAGATTTGGCAGGCTACTATAGGAGGTTTCTGGAAATTTGTTCATCTATTTTTTCCCCCACTGATGAAGTTAACTCAGAAAAAGGTTAAGTTTTGTGGTCCGATGCTTGTGGGGGTAATTTTGAGAAGTTGAAGGATAATTTGAATTCTGCACCAGTTTTGACCCTGCTTGAGGATATTGATGGGTTTGTTGTGTATTGTGATGCATCCTCAGTGGTACTAGGTTATGTTTAAATATAGCATGTTTAATATGTATTGATTAGTTGTAATTGGAGTCGCGTCCCAGCTATCTATAGTCAGTATAATAGAGGCTTCATAGATATCAGTCAGAGTCAGTCATGTAATTTTAGTTCCTCTTTTCAGTTTTATCAAAATGTAAAATTGTATTAGTATCGAATTTTTCCCAAATTTCATCATGATTATGTTTTTGCATAGTAAACTCAATTATTTTATACATATTTAAATTAGTTGGTTAATAGTATGCCAGTTCATGGGTTAGCTTAGGATGACTTGAGGTCCTAAGCACCGTGTGCGTCCTGGGGGTAGTCTTGGGGCGTTACAAATTTGATATCAGAGCACAAGGTTCAAGTTTCCTAGGGTGTCTATGAAGCCATGTCTAATAGAGTCTTGCAGAACGGTACGAAGATATCTGTACTTTTCTTCGAGAGGCTACAGGACATTTAAGAAATGTCTTCTTTCTTTTATACTCTAGATTATACTATAAAGTTGTTAGATTGTACTATAAAGTTGTTCTCTTAAAAACCTCTATTGATTTATGTGTTACTCCAAAATTCTCCATCTATGACTTACTCTAGAGAGAACATGATTAGTAAGTTCCAAATTCCTCCCAAAATGTTGCTATCAAATTTACTATCAGTAATTTCAGAAGTCATACTAGGGGCTTGAGAGGAGCTTGCTAGTGTGTTATAAGTTTCTCATATTAAAAGTTATGTCCTCATCCATATGAGTTGTTCAGCTAAAACAGATTAAGATATGTATTTAGATTCCCTATTAACCCTTCATTCATATAATGCTCATGAGACAAGATAGTAGGAATCTAGATTACTAAATAAAATCTGCGTTTAAGGGATATTGCAACCGAGGTGTTATGATTCATGAGTAGTAGAACCTTCTTATAGTTGGAAAATTGGGTATAGAAGTGTAGTGACAAGAAACGTGGTGATGGAGATTTATTAGAAGTATATAGATGAACTTATGAATGCTATCGAGTTTATGTTAAGATGATATGTCCTTGTGTTAGTTTTGTAGAAGGTAGAGAAGAAGTTATTAGTTAAGGTTGTTTATGGTTTGCTTGAAGTATGAAACAAGTATTTTATGGTATTTATATTGTTAGAAAAGTGGAGGTTGTTAATGAAAGTATTGGGTGGTTAAGTATTGTTAATTTAGGTTTGCTTTGAGGTTGCAAAAAGGAGTTTAGTTGAAACTTATAGAGCTATGAAAGTAATTCGAATGTATAGATGGGTAAATAGTTGCAATGTGTAGAAAAAGGAGGTACTAAAGTATTATAATAAGATAGACCATGTGATCATGCTCAATTATTATTACCATGAGGCTTTAGTAGACTATTATTTCTTGATGTTTTATTTTATAGCTTTCGAGTAAGAATAGTATGTGAGGTTGTGTTGTTCATCATGCGAACTAAATTTGAACAGTGGATAGCCATCAAAGAGGATGTAATGATTTCCTGGTTAGTGATGCTAATAAAAAAGAGATGAACTAATAGGCTTGAAACAGTGAATGCAAGAATTTAAGTTTATTGATTTAAGATTAAGTATGATATTGTAGGTATGACGTAAAGGTGTGCCCAAGGTGATATGGGGTTGCATTATTTTCTAAGTTTATTAAGTGTCGTGTGTGGCTAGTAGTACCCTTGAGTTGCTAAGTGGAACAAGGTTAGTTGTATAGTTAAGGTGTTATTTATATATGGTGTTGATATTTTAAGTATGATTTTGATTCATATGGTTTGAGAAAAATATAAGTATAGAAGTGTGATCTTGTTAGGCTATGATTATGTGTTTAGTGAGGTAGGTGTGTTTGCAAAAAAGAGTGTAAGTATTTGACGATGATTATGGAAGCTAGAGAAAGTTAAGGATGGTATATGAAATGGTGTCCAAGAATGAAGTCAGTAAGTTCAAAATATAGTTTATTCAAGTGAATTTAGTATTTATGTGTAGACCGTTAGAGCAAAGAAATTATGGCTTAGTTCTAGGAATTTGAAATAGATCCATAAGTTTAGGAGGATAGCTTTAACCTAAGGGGGAGATATTGTAAAACCCTATCTCATTTCAGTTCCCTATTGCAATTAAAGAGGCCCAAGGCTTAGAAGATTTCACTAAGTGATGGGACTTAGCCATTTCTAAAGTTCCTAGACTTTGATGATTTTATGTTCAAGCTTCTCGACCTCGGAACATCATTTTTAAGTTTATTCACGATCGGGGTTGATGATACTACACCCCGGGCATGTTTTGGAATTTTTGGATAAGCGTAGAGGTGTGTTTTGATCACCAAAATAGGAGCATCCCGCGATATTCCCATGGTGCGCGGTCCATTCCACCACTAAGAGAGCCCACAATATAGCCCGTGGCGCGTACCCCTTTATTTTTCCAGCTTCTATTTTGGTGTACTTAAGGGACAATGCTTATACACTTCATGTGTATTCAAGTTCATTCTCAACTTCTAGTAAGTATGTAACAACTTCACTCTGTGATTCAAGCAATCTCTCATCAAATATGTGAACTCCAGTCTCATGAAAAATAACATATGATAAGTATGAACTCATGTTTCAGAGTATAATCAGCTCCCAGAACTCATGATCGTAGTGAAATTCACATTATATTATGTATGTCCTCAGTTTATACCTCTTTAAGGAATCCATGCCTTTGACATTCTATTCTTCAGGCCTCAATTAAGTGTCAGAGTTAGGTATAGTATTTTTTCAAGCTTCAAGTCCTTATGTGTTTGCCCTTCCATGACCTCTTCCGACATTAAGATAGTGGTGGTGATAATTGATAAGCAATAGTGTAGATGAGAGGGAGTTGATGGCCCTCATTAAGAAAAATTATTTATGTTTTTCTATCTAAGTCTAAAGGATAAAGGAATATTGAGGTAAATCCTTGGTATATGTCATAGTTAGTTGAGAATTCTAGGGATGACTTATTAAGAATAGTGCAAGAAAGTTGTTATTGATAGGGGTTTAGAGAATAATAGAAGTATACGTTTATGGACGTTTGCATTGAAGTTCATATGTAGATATAATGATAGGCTCGAATGTAATGTTCGGATATAAGTGGAGGAATGCAATATGTGCTAGTGAATCCATAGTAATAGTTCTAAGTTAGTCATTGAAGTAGTAAGGCACGTTATGCTTACGGTGTGAGCTCTAAAAGATACATAGAAGATTGAAGCATGTGGTTTAGAATAGTATTAAGGTGTAGCATGTTGTATCTTGTGATTTTGAGTTAAGCTTGATGATGGTGAGAGAATTTAGTTCAGTTAATAGTTTAGTAGAGGGATTTATCAATGCCCATGTGAGAATTATAAGCTGAATCAAATGAGTATGGTATTTAAGGGGAATGGTATAGTTGAGAGAGTATTTGAGAAGTGTTGCTAAGTTTGAAAGTAAGAAGTTGCATTGCCTAAGGCCTACTAATTTTATCCTAACTTATTAGAGTTGTATCAATGTTGTGATTTCTTAGTCAGATGCCTTGTCCAAATCACACCAAAAATTTCCTTGCTCCCTAATATTATAAGAATTTCTTAAAAAATTATTGAAGAAATACTCAATGTGAGCATGAGCATTCAGTATGATCATTCCATATAGCTCGTAATCCAGTGTAGCAATCAAGCAGATAAGCTCCTATAGTTTTCTAACTTTACATCAAGAATTACAACCCAATGTTTCACGAGTGAGACCATTCCATAAGTTAAAATATTAGCGTTCATGCAAATTACGAACTCAGCTCAGTCCATGCACCAGGCATCAGTTTCAGATTCAAATATCTAGTCAAGAATCAGTTCATAAATGTTCAGTGAATGATCTTAGTTTTCCAAGTATTCCAACTCAGACAGTGTAATACCCATTGTATGATCTTAGTCTCTTGGTCTCATGATTCATGCCTGCATAACTTATCACTTCGTGATTCTATATGTATGATTGTATCATGAACACTTCAAGCTAATTCTAAATTCTCAGCATGAATCAACTCCTTATAGTAATTAAAGGAAAGTCCGCTAAGAAATCAGTTTCATGATAGAAGTTTATAATGTTTCAGCTCAGTAATATCCTTTCATAGAAGACATATCATGTCCACATTATTCCATACCTCTACAGCTTCAAAAATTTCCTATCCATCATTTGAGGACGAATGATTCCAAGGGGGGATAATGTAACACCTTGTACTTTCGTGCTAGAACTCAAACGGTCATTCCTACGTGTGCAAGCTCTAATCCAATGAATTCCCATGTGAATAAAAGTTCCATGATCTATCCCAGTTTATGATGTGCTTTCAAGGTGAAAGATGTTCATAAAAAGCACTTAGAACAAAGTGGAGCTAAGAGCCTTTGATTCGCTCAAAATTTAGCATTTGATTCTATAAAGGTCTACTTTGAACATGTATAGCTTTTGATATACATAGAATTTTGCACTTTAAGACCTAACAGATTGTAGATAATTGAGTCAGTTTTTAAAAGATTCCAATTTTGCCTTAATCCGATACCCGAGCAAAAAGTTATAGCCATTTTTGTGAAGAGAAACAATGAGGTCACGCGATTAGCCTGCAATGCACGCCCCATCGCCCGCACCTATTTTTCAGTTTCTATTTCAATGTTTTAAAGGGAAAATAAGTCTTTTCCTCCACCCTAACTCGTCCATAACAGATAATTAAAGCCCCAAGAGCATTAGATACAAGCTTATACATCTTTTATCTCTCCAAGAAAACCCTAGCCCCTTAAGAACACCAAGAACTTCATCAAATTTTCTTTAAGATAAGCAAGAACCCAAGCTTCCTAATCAAAGAATTTCAACAATAATCCTTCAAGAACATTTTTAGGAGTTCAAAGTCAGCCCTCTACACCAAATTAATCCAATAAGGTATATGGGGTGATGAACAAGGATACTCTTTTCATCCTTGTACCCAAAACTAGTTATTTTAAAGTTGAATTACATGAATTTCAATTGAGGTTAATACCCAAATAGCATTATTTGAAGTTTATAAAGTTATGAGTGATTAAATGTTGAATTGTAACTCTATTTTTTTGCATGTTTATGCGTGTGACGTGACTTTATATACATTGAGAATTAAATTTCACTATCTTGACTAGAATTGTTAAAGAATTTCAAGATTATCATTATTGAGCATGAACTTTATGATGATTTGATATAATTTTAAAGCATGAATTTTTAAGCCCTAAGTTAAGTATTGATATTTGAAGAGGATTTTTCTTTTAAGCACCCTATGACTAGCTTATATTCAGATTTTGAGAAAGATTTGATCTTTTGATCCTCGGCTTAGATATGGAATCCATGTTACAACTTTTGTTATAGTTTACAGAAAATAGATTAGTTTTGATTATAGTTTAAAACAGACAAATGCCTAACGGGTTTTCATTATAAACCCTAGTTTTTAAGGTGGATTTCCTACAGAATGAGCATACAGATTAAAGGGAGTAGTATTTAGCACCAAGTTGGGTATATGTCCTAGTTCGCATGCCACAGAACTATGAGCCAACGTAGGTATAGATTCAGATAATTCCCATTTATATAGATGAAAGATACAGATTGTGATCACTTAGCTCAGGTTATATGATACAGAACAAACAAGAGAAAATGAAATCACACCCCAAAATAGTCCACAAATCACAACAAATCATGGACCAAATGGGGACCTCTCTCGGATTCACTATCTATAACAATAAAGAAGAGGATACAAGGTGTTAATACACCAAAACAGCCAGCCAACAACAATTTTAGCAACACAAGATGAAGCTCCATAATATTAAAATAACAACAAGAACAAACGGGTTATATTAACAACACAAGAATCCGAAACTAAAACAAGATACAAAATAGATAGTTAGATAAGTGTTGATGTAGTCTTAACAATCCAAGAGCATATTCCACTCTTGGACCTTTAACATTTCCCACAACAAATACCTAACTCTTACAATTGATACAAGAGAGGCGTCCACCACCCAAGCACCAACGTATCAAGCAAAATGCAACACATAAAAGAATCCACCCATATGATATGCCCTAGTTTCGGTTGTGGAATCTCTCTCTCTCTCTCCCTCTCTAAGAGAAGTATTATTTCTTCAACAATCATAAAAACTACCAGCTAAAACCCTACAATGTTCAATTTATATTACATTATAAAATAAAAGACAAAAGACTAAAAGACCTTTTAATGAAAAGGGCTCCAAAAATAGCCCATGGAGTGTCCTTGGGATGGTTTTGAGCCTCCTTCATACTTAGACTTGTGCACTCTTTAGGTGGTCTTCAAAATACTCAAAAAGTATCCATGATCATGATCTTACTCGTATCATTATACTCCTTTTCAAGAGTATGACACCTCTCCCCAATGTGAGGTTTTCCCCTTTGGGGAACTAGACATTGATCATTACGATAGCTCACATAGTGTATGTCAGTTAGAAAAACCTCCCTAAAACCCAAGTCCTAAAATAGAATAACATAACAACTTTTAAAAACTAAGTGTAAAGGCTCACGTTTTTACTCAGATATTATTTTACATAAGTCATTTGCTAAGAGATTTCAGTTTTTAGTTTACAGATACAAAGGTGAGTGTTTTTACACTTAGCCTACATGATTTGAAAACAGACTTAACTTTAGTTTTATTTATTCCACTAGTAGAAAGAGTAAAGGTACAACTTTTAGAACTAAGTGTTATGACTCACAAGATTTATATAGTATGTTTTATCATTCATGATTTATGATTTTCAGCTTTCAGTATTCAAGCCAATGTGAGTCATTTACACTTAGCATGCATTCTTTACAAGCTATATGAATAATTGAGTTACTGTTTTACTTATGAATTCACCCTCACATGCTCAATACATTTCAAAAGTACTGATTCTACGTACTACATTATTTAATAATGTAGGTACCAGTTTAGTTGTAGTCCATATATCACGATCAGACAATTGAAGATTCCAGTCAGTAGGTGATGAGTCTTCCTATTTCAGGGACTTCAGTTAGATGTTATTCATGACCTTACTTTCTTACTCATATGTATTGATTAGTGGTAGTTGGAGTGGCATCCCAGATATCTATAGTTAGTATAGTAGAGGCTTCATAGATGTCAGTCAGAGTCAGTAAAGTAATTTTAGTTCCTTTTTTTAGTTTTACCAGATTGTAAAATTGTATTAGTATTATATTTTTCCAAGAGTTTATTATGATTATGTTTTCACACAGTAAACTTAGTTATTTTATACATATTTAAATCAGTTGCTTAACAGTATATCAGTTCATGGATTAGCTTGGGATCACTTATAGTCCTAAGCACCACGTGACGTCCAGGGGGTAGTGTCGGGCGTTATAATATGGATATTTATTTATACCATAAGAGCTTGCAGTATATGTTTAGCAGAAGGAATTGAATCTCAAGCAAAGGCGGTGGCTCGTGTTTCTTAAGTATTAAGACATGAGCCTCACTACCATCCAAGAAAATCTAATATTGTTTCTAATATCCTTAGCAGGTTGTCTATCGGAAGCTTATCTCATGTTGATAAGGATAAAAGAGGGTTGGTAAAGGATATTCACAAGTTAGCTAATTTGGGTGTTCATCTCTTAGACTCTAAAAATGAAGGAGTGATTGTTCAAGAAGTGGTTAAATCATATCTTAGTGCTGAGGTAAAGGGGAAACAAGCTTTGGATCCCATACTTATGTAGATCAAGAATGATGTGGGTCGGCAAAATATTATGATATTCGAAATTGAGGGAGATAGCATTCTGAGGTATCAAGGAAGGTTGTGTATTCTTGATGTTAATAGGTTGTGCAAAAGGATTTTGACTGAGGCTCCTAAGTCCAGATATAGTTCATATGGGTTAAACTAAGATGTATTATGACTTGAAGGAAATCTATTGATGGAATAATATAAAGAGAGAGATAGGAAATTTTCATGGTAAGTGTATGGTTTATCAGTAAGTCTAGTTTAAACATAAAAGGCCTGGTGACATATATCAAGAGATAGATTTTCCCATGTGGAAGTGGGAGATAATTAATTGGGGTTTCATTATGAGTCTTTAAAAGTCTCACAATCAATATGATTCTATTTGGGTCATTGTGGATATAATGACTAAGTCTGCTTACTTCTTGCCTATGAGGACTAACCACTCAAGAGAGGACTATGCTAAGTTGTTTATTCAAGAGATAGTTGAGTTGTATGGAGAACTAGCGTCCATCATATTAGACCGAGGTATGCAGTTTTCATATCATTTATGGCATTTATTTCAAAAAGGTTTGGGTACTCAGGTAAATCTTAGTACGCTTTCCACCCTCAAACGGATGGACAAATAGAGCATACTATTTATACTTTAAAGGTTATTCCAAAGTCTTGTGTGATTGATTTTAAAGGAAGTTGGGTTGACCATTTTTCTTCTTATTGAGTTTTCTTATAACAATAGTTACCATTCTAGTATCTAAATGGCTCCTTCTGAGGCTCTTTATGGTAGGAGGTGTAGGTCTCCTATTGGATAATTTGAGATGGGTGAAACTAGGTTGTTTGGTATTGACTTGGTTTACCAAGCCATGGAGAAGGTGAAAATGATTAGAGAAAGACTTAAGACTTCTCAGAGTTACCAAAAGTCTTATAAAGATGTGAGACAAAGGGAGTTGGAGTTTGATGTTAGCGATTAGGTGCTCTTGAAGGATTTTCCTATGAAAGAAGTCATGGGGTTTGGAAGAAGGGGAATCTCAATCCCCGTTAAGTTGGATCATATCAAATTGTGAGGAGAATTGGGAATGTCATGTATGAGTTAGATTTTTTAGCAAATTTGGCCTCTATTCATCTTGTTTTTCATGTGTCTATGCTAAAAATGTGTGTGGATAATCCTTCTTTGATAATGTCAGTTGAGGGCGTTGGTATTGCAGATTCTTTGTCTTATGATGAAGTTACAATTGAGATATTAGATAGGAAAGTTTGTAGATTGAGAACTAATGACATAGCTTCAGTAAAGGTCCATGAGAGAAATCAAAAGGTGAAAGAAGCAACATGGGAAGTTGAGGAAAATATGAAGACCAAGTACTCATTCTTGTTCATCGTGTTAGATGAAAATGGTTAAGGTATGATTTTCATTCTCCCTCTTGTCATATTCCAAATTTATCTTTGGATTATACTGTATTATTTCTATTGTCACGCAAAAAATGTCCTTAACTCCTCATTCAGGGATGAATGATCCTAAGCAGGGATGATGTAAGACACCGCAAAAATTTCAACAATTTTATTTTGATCCTCCTGTATGCATAATATCAATTTTTGACTTAAACTATGATTGGGGATGTTAAAAAGGTATTGGGAAAAGTTTAAAATTTTTGGAAGAAGTTCAGGGCTATTTTAAGACTCTGAGGTAGTAAGCCTCCGCAATAGTGGCGTGCCACACCATTTAGACTCCAAATAAGGGCTGACATGGAAGCTAAGCTCCGCGATAGCAGCGTGCCACACAGCTATGTAATTTTCATTCAGGTTTTATTTTTTTCACTTGGGGTGAGGGTTTTTTGGTCCTTTTAGCCCATGCACGACTTTTAAACACCAAATAAACCCTTTTCCTTTAGTTTTCAAAGATCAAAGTTCATTCTTCTCTTCTTTATCTCCCAAGCCAAGAAAGTTCAAAGGTTTTGCATAGAATTCACCATTCAAGCTCCAAACTTAGACTTCTCTAAATTCTTTGGTATTGTAAGCATGTTTCTCATCCTTACATTGAATTTTACATTGTGGAATTTATCAAATCGTTATTCATGTGATTTTAATTAATGGGTTTGAAATTGGTTTGAGGGGTTTCGATGGTTATTACTTGAATTATTTTTCTCATGATTTAAATGTGTTGTTTATTCTTTAACTGATGGATTTTGGGACTGAATGGGTGCATTGTTATTAGGATTGGAATAGGGAACATGGGTTTCCCCAATTTGATGAAATTTTGGCTTGATAATGGCATTAACCTCAACCCACTTTGATTTTTTTGGGTTTTGAATATAGAACTTGCATAATTTAACTTACTTTTGAAACATTGCATTGCATTAAAGGATTAATGGATAAAAATTATTTTGGAATGCCTTAGTGGCAATGTTTGGATTTTTAAATGGAACTCAGGAATCTAATGGTTATATGGACTAGTTTGGCCTAATTGAAGTAGCTTGCAAGCATATTGGTATGACAATACCATTTTGAAAAATTCCATAATAAATGACTCCTCATTTAATAGTTTGATTTATGTGCAAGCTATTTTAATTTAGGCTTAAAGGGAATTGTGCAGATCACCGTGAAGGTGTAGTCTCGGGGGAGTAACAATGGAAACCACATTTTCCAGTATGGGGGTCTATATGACCGTTTGTCTGGATACACACAATATTTTAGATGGTTGTCACCTTGGGATCTTTAGCCTTTCTTCAGTTCGTGTGGCTAACACGCACTAGGGCCCTTCCAGTAGAGGGAGCTAGACCCATATAGCCCGTGGATGTCTTTAGCACGGAGAGAGCTACATAGTTTAGGTTTATGGTTTAAACTCTCATGTTCATGACCCTTGTTCCTATCCCAGCATCCTATATATGTATATATAACATGTGGTTTTGACTAGTTTTTGGAAATGGCATTAGTTGATCTCTTTTTCTGTGTTACATGTCAGTTCTCACCCCCTAACCGTCCCTTAACGTTGCATCATTTCATAATGTAGGATCCAAGGGTTTTTTTGTTTCTCCTGTGCAGTGTTAGGTGATTTGGTACTCCTGTGGATCTATTGTGAAATGGTGAGCCAGATCTTTCGAAAGGCCGTTTATTTCTCTTATTTTTTTTAATTTCTTAGTATTTCTTTTTGGACCCTTTTGGTCATAGTCGGGGGCATGTCCCGACTTAGTCTGGTATTCTTGTTTTAGAGGCTTTTGTGGACAGTATAGGAATGATTGGTTGTCTTATTTAGATTCTTAGATTTCATTAGATTCATCTATGTTAATTACTATTTTGGTTGGCTTCCACTGTATTCATTTATTATGCTCTGTAGGTAGGCTAAGGGGGTACTCTCTGGCCCATGGTGGGCTTGTGATACCCATCATGACTAGGTCCTAGTACAGGTTGTGACATCGAATAAGGTCAGAAATTGACTCTAAAAGCATAAATCAGCCACTAACTCGGATGTAAAAAGTCACCGCCCAAACTTAGCTAACGTGCGGCATTCTCATACTTGGATCTGCACCAGAAGGGCACAGTAGGGATGAGTACAATCCACTTGTAATCGATAGGTATCAAAGGGTGATTGAGCAAAGTAGTAAATAAAATATATAAATACACACTATGAGCACGTCACCTGCAAGTAGAAAATTTCCCAAATGGTAGCTCCCACTATCTCCTCCATCAGATAAAAATACAAAAACACAACACTGGAGATGCATTAGTGAATGAAATGGAATGAGAGTGATAATGATGATGATGTGATATGATTGAGGTTATTGCATAATATCTGTATACACCTATCGAGCGTCATTGCTTCCAGGCAGGATCCATCGAGGGTTCACAATCCATATACAATCTCAATACTCAATCCTAGTCTCAATATTCATATCATATTTATATCTCTTCTCTGACTCGAGGACTACGGTAGAGGATTTTGTAAAAGTGTTTCATTTCTATCAAAAATCAGCATATCCACAATGGAACCAATATTTCATGAATGTACGTATGATATGAGGATGTAATGCTCAGAATCAAATCAAAATAAAGATCTGAAACCCTCTCCAATACATACGTAAGTGATCTAAGAATTCACACAATATGTCAATCATCCATGATTCAATATAAGCCACATATTATTAGAGTGAAATATGCAATTAAAACATCATTAATATCCCACTAATCCTAGCTTAGGCATTTTTTATCATGAGGGAAGCAACCAAAGGTATACATAAGGGCAACAATATCAGATAAAAACTCCACACGGGCTACACATAGAAATTAGCATCCCAGTTCACCAATAATAACAATGTAAGTCTACATACGGGCACACAACTGTAATGACATTAATTTCATGATTATTACTCATACCCACAGCATGTTTTTATTCAAATATTAACTACCCAGCCTAGTATGAATAAAGTTAAGTAATCTATCTCGAAGCGACGAAATTCTGTCCAAAATCCTTCAACTCAAAACTCTTTCCTTACGAACAACCTCGGAATCGACTAAAAGATACAAATATAGAATCTACACATTAAAACAAAGTCAACGATACCCATATTGCCAACTTTGGAGTCGAGGTAAAAGCATATCATAAAAATAGATTTTGAAAAGAAAAGGTAAATCCAGAATTTTTATCCATAAACACATTACCCGTGATTAAAGAAATTCATGGGAAAAAATTCAAGTGAAAAAGGGTTTAAGACGGGGTTTAAATTGAAGAAAAATTATTTTGGACCTTTTGGGTCAAAATTCCTGAATTTCACTTTTGCAATCACATTTGACGAGGTTTAGATGACGAGAATCTGAGTAAAACAGTTAAAATAATGATTTTGAGCTTACCCAAGCTTAAAATGGAGGAATTCATCCAAAAACTCTAAAAACCGATGCTCAAAGTTGTAAAATAGAAGAAAAATCGAGAATGAAGGCGTTTTATAAAATGTCAGGCATGGCTACTTAACCAGTCACCGCCAAAGCGGTCAAGTGCGGCTTAAGCGGTACACGTGTCCTGAATGTTGCACAGTCTGCTTAAGCAGACATGGGGCCGCTTTAGCAGCCTTTGCTTAAGCGGACATGGCTCCACTTTAGAGGACCCAGTTGGTGAGCCGGGTCACTTAAGCATCCGGCGGGTTGCTAAAGAGACCCAAGTATTGCTTTACCGGTTGCACTAGATGAGTGGTGCACCAGCT
>NC_061115.1:188770758-188838972 GCF_002878395.1 Capsicum annuum | reverse complement strand
AAACAAACAATATATTTTTACAAACAATGCACTATATATTATTTTTAGTACCACAAACCAAACAACCACTAAAAACTAATACCAGCATAACTTATCCCAGTACAACTAATCCCAGCATAACTTATCCCAACATAACTAATCCCGGTATAACTTATTTTCAAACCAAACGACCTCTAAATGTATAATTTACTAAAAATTCAATAAACGTGGATTAATAAGGAAAATATTTTTACCATATTTAACTCCTATTATGAACAACACTTGTAACTTTTCTGATAAAGGTAAAAAAAATGAATAAACTAAGATAAATTATTATGACCAGAATTTATTCCTATCATAATTATCAGAATAATTAATAAAGAGAGTTGGAATATAAATGACTAAAAATATTAGATAATCTGACTAATGAATATGTAGTAAATGATTTTTATAAGAAAAAAATTAAAATTATTCTTTTATAAAATTCTACAACTTGAAATTAAAAGTTTAATTTAATAACTATATAAAAGTATTGTTATAACTTGCAATAAACAATATAATAATTATATGGATAAATAACATAAATCCCACTAATTTGATCCTTAATTACCCTCTCTCCCAATTTTTTTAATAAATTTTCTCTCTTCCTATTTTTACTATTCATATACATAATTGAACTTTAATATACATAAGTATCTTATGCATCAGAACTAACTTCCTTAATGATATTTAAGGAAATAACGCATCTTCCTTTAATGTAGAACGCAATTAATGTCATATCTATTAATGTGTGACTAATGAATCCCTTAAATCAGTAACAGCTTTGAATTTCAAAATTTTGAAACACCAAATCAAGGTAGTCGATTAAACAACATCAGCTTTTATATTTTTTATCAAAATCTTGTTATATTCTCAAGATCTGTTTCTTCAAAAAAAATCTCAATAAGATGAAAATTCTAATAATGTTGAGGCATTCTGGTGTATTTCATCCCCTGTAATAAATTACAAATCAATATTAGTTTACTATGCAACAGAACTTAAACAAAAGTTTTCATTACTGATAGTACAGATGAGCAATGGCTAACATTCTTCCATATACATAAGTGTGCTATGTGTATTGGTTGAAATAACATAATTCAGCAGGTCTAACAGAGTCCTATACATAACTATGATATATATGTGATATGTCAATACAGATGTACATTTGCTTATGTATTTCATATACATAACATAGTTATCTATATAGGTTAAAATAATGCATATGGATTTGGAATAAAAGAGTCCAACAATGTCTACATCAAACATATACATAATAAAGTTGTGTATATGGTTTGAGGTAAAATAATTCAGCAGTCTGTATGGAATACATATACATAACTTTGTTATGCATATGATTTTGAAATAAACAACCCAGCAATTTTTATGTCAAACATAAACATAACATAGTTATGTATATGTGTGAAATAAGAACTCACAGCAATATTGAATGTCATATATATATATGCATGTGCTATGTACCAGATTATAACTAACACAATTCCTTCATAGTTATAACCACTGATATATATGATATAGTTATGGATATGGATTAAAATAACAACTTATTATGATATTTAATTTTAAAGTATTTGACTCGGCGTTGGAACTACCCTTTTCGTTGACTCGGTGTTGGAATTCTGTCAATGCTCAAATCATTGAAGTATTTTCGAAGCTCGTCGTATGAGAGAAACTTTTAAGGTTTTACTAGATTTTTGATTGAGTGAAAGAGGTGATACGAGACAAATGGCCATCTTATCTTTTGATGACATCTTTAGAGGCCAACACTTAGAGTCTTAAGACTTAGTCACCTCGGGGATACGAGAACATGCATGGAGTATCCATTTTGAGCATGCCACTAAACAAACCCGTGTGTAAAAGATTTCGTGGGGACTTACACTTGATGCCGATTAGAGACTACAAGTTTTGAAGTGTGACCCCATGGTTTTGGAGCATTGAAGAAGCACCCTTCATTAAGGGTATTTTGGAAATTTCACATGTTAAATAAACAACCCACGACCTCCCCTCTCATTAAGGTTATTTTGGTTTATTATACTATGTAATAAGCTAGGTTATATATAGTCTCTTATTAGGTCTTTTCTCTTTAGTTTTGGAATGATGAAAATATGAGACATTGAAAATCCTCTATCTTGAGAGTAGACCACCTTAGTATAGTTCTTAGTTAGGGATTGGACTATCCATTGTACGTTAGGGCTTGGAAAATCAAATATTATTCTTTGCTTGGAAACGGTGAATCTTGAGGTGAGTTGATTCTCTTAGTGGTCACAGTAAGAACTTGGTGCTTGTTAAAGTATTTTGTAAAGGTTTTAGAGTTTAATATACCCTTTAGTTGCTACATTATGTGTTCTCTTTGTGTCAAGTTACCTATCTTCTTTTTCGTTTAAGTTTGTGTTTTTTGTTTTTGTTTGATGTCTTGTCGTGTGGGATATTTTGCAAAGATTGTGGACTGTTTTGTGCTCATTTAGATAGTGTTAGGTATCATTTGGTATTATATCCATCATTTATTTCATTTTCATGAGATCAATCTTGGGTTTGCTATCTTGAAAAATCACAAAAATAGTGTTGAAAAAACTAAAAAATACAAAAAAAAAAAAAGTAATCTGTCCCATTTTTGTGTTTGGGCCGAGATTTGAGGCTTGGTTTTATTGTATTTTTTTTTTTTGATTTTTCCAGTGTTAGTCCCTTCTTCACTAACAATAATAGAGTCTACATCTAAATTTTAAGGTAAATCTGAGAGGTTCTTGAATATTGGAAGGTTGTTGATATTGTTATTGAAGATTGGTGGCTGGAAAAACGTTTTATTGATGTTGTTGTTGAAGATTGGTGGCTGGAAAAATATTTTGCTGATGTTATTGTTGACTATTGGAGATTGAATATATGTTATTGATGTTTGAGAGGTCCAACGTGAACCTTAGAACTCCAAGATTCAAAGTTGTGTTCTTGGTTACTTCAACATCTTGATATCTTGTTGAAAAGAAAGTGGTTTATTTGATCTAAAATCAAAGAAGAAAGAAGGTGTGGTCTTGTTAGTCTTGAAACACATTCCAATACTATTATAAAAGAAGAAATAGGGTCAAAAGACTTTCTAAAGGTCTTATTACCAAAAGAGAGAAAGGGGTCTTCCCAAAACCTACAAAAGAGGAAAGGCGGACAAAGGCTTCAAAAGGTGTTTTGCCAAAAGGGTGAAAGAAAATTCAATCCTTTTTTTGAACATTGAAAAGCCTCTAAGTGTTGTTTTTTCCCTCCCAAAACCAAAAATACACTTTTCCAATTAAACATTGATCAATACAAATTGACAAACAAGAAAAAAATTTCTCAAAACTTTCAAAAACTTTCAATAACCAATGAGAGGCTGCCACGTCATCACCAAAAGTGCTTAAGCTTAAAAATTTTAGATTCTTAGTTTCATTTTATTTTTTCATTAGTTTCATGTCTTGATTCTAGAATTAATTAACAACAAGTAATCACCTACTTAGTTGTAGATTAATTGTTGAATTAGTTTCTTTCGTGTCTTCGTTATTTGTGTGTTTTTTTAACTCATAGTAGCTTCTTTGTTTTAAGTTCGTAAGTAAATTTTATTTTTGTGTCTTGAGTCGATCAAACAAGAATCCATTCCGGAAGCCAAGTAGAATTGACATCCTATTGACTACCGGAGTATAAGCAACTTTCAATATTCGTCGCTCCAATTGTAAGAATCACAAAGGTGGGTGTATACAAGTGTTGGTGAGGAGCTTTTACTACTAATATCATTTGTTCATTGTGTGGGTACAAAGGTGATATAAGGGAAACATGTCTTCGATTGTCGAGAATTATTATGACTATAATATGGGAGACTATGATTGTAGTAAGGGGTTTTATGGCTATGAAGTTAACGGAGATTATGGAGGCTATGAAAATAGCCATGATCAAAACTTTGGCTGATTTAAGAGTTACGGTTTTGAGGGAGAAAATGAGGTGAATGAAGTGCCTAGTGCTTATAGTGAACTTGGAGATGATTTAGGACCTCATGATGGATCTTATGATGATGTTGGGGCATGTGAGGAGTCTTACACTTCTCACTCCGAACCTAGATTTGGTGTTAGGTATAACCCTTTCATTCGCAAAGCTTATGAGAGATATGATGAGAGTATATGTGAGGAGTATGAAGATTCATATTCTCTACCATGTAGTACTTCTTATCAAGTTTGATATAGTGTGAATGGTTATACTAGCTCTAGTGGAGGCTGACCAACGAGAAGAAGAGGGTATGCATCTTTAAAACTGAGAAGTGCTTGTGTGACTTACAATGTTGATCCAACAAGGAGTGTACACTCTAAAAAGGTGACCATTTATGGGATACCAGGCTTCCTCATTGTGTTAAATGATAGGTACTATAGAAACTACATTCTTCCATCCATGGTTGACTACTTAGGATTGTTTCATGAGCCTTTACTTGTTCCATACTTTTTGGACGGGTTTAAGGTCACCAAGAGGATCAAAGTTGTCTTCTCCTAATTTGAATACCATGAGGAGGTGTGGTGTAATATTCTTCTATTAACATACGATTATGTATGCTTAGGTGCCGATTGGTTTGCACAACATAGAGTTCCAAGTATGCAAAATTGGCCTCATATTGTAAGAGACCGATCGAGAAATCACCTCATGACATAAATCCTGCCCGAGCCACAAAGAGAAATGAATACTTACACCAATCTAAATGCTTATGAGAGACAAAATATTAAAAGGAGTAAGGGTGTGCAAGGTGGTAATATGAGAGTGGAAAAAGGAGAGGTTGTGTGGGGCGAAGTGAGGGGATTGTCACCAAACCGAGCTAACATTATTTGTCCTTCTATTTCTAAGGACATTTGTGTAGGTACCGACATCGCAAGTGACCATGGCAAGTGACACTACAACATTTTTGTCTTTTGGCCACACTAAATCTAGAAAACACTTGTAAAGTGTGGCCTATACTATTTAAGATCATGCTTTTAAAGCATAGTCTAAACTTTTAGCTTTTGGCCACATTAATTTTTACAACGCTTAGAAAGCGTGGTCTTTAATGGTATAGGCCGCACTTTATAAGCATTGTCAAATCTTGATAGAATTGGCAACTCTTATTTACTCATATGACTACACTTTTAAGTGTGGAATTATTATAATTCAAAAGACAACATTTTAAAAATGTAGCCTAAATTTTCATTACAAATTTTTCACTCTCCCTCCAAAATATTTTACTCTCCCTCCAATTAATTATTATCCAAAAATAAATGAGTAAAGAAAATATTTAATAAAATATATTGATCTCCTTTTCCAAATATCTCACAGATCTTAGAGCTCATAAAACCCTCAGCTCTTTGCCCAAATTTCTCCTCAAATCCATCGAATCCATGGAAGATTTATTTCCAAAATCGTCAAATTTCGTCTAACTTCAGCTCAACTCTATTAGCATATCAACCAATAATATAGTGAAGGTAGGAGTTTTAGTGGGTTAATTATAAGTGCTTTTTAATGGAAGATAGATTTGAGTTTTAATAATTCTTGTTCTGCTGGAGCTATGTTGCTCTGATCTTCAAAAATGTGTAATTTTTGGAAGATCTCACAGACTCCGGGGTCATTTTTGAGAATCCGACCAGTGGCGCTAAAGTTTGGACTACATAATAGTTAATTGGATTGGTTGATTCAGTATAAATATGAATTACTTCTATTCTATCTATTTTGTGATAATGTGCAATTTTTTTTGTTGTCTTTTTGTCGTCTATTATAGATGGATTTACAAGGATAAAAGCTAATGCAGCAATTGATGCAGATACTTCTTATGAGCTTTGCTGTGTCAGTATTCCTCATAGGCTATATGTTAGGCTCATTCTAAACTATGTTGTAAACGTACACTGGTGGTGTTGTCTTTATGGCCCTTGTCACCATACCCAACTAGCCTGTGTTAAATCACAATCCTCTCAATTAGTTGGTGGTTTTTTTATATGAGTTGAATGTTTTTTGAATCTGTTACCACCACAATTGTCCCCTCTTCACAGCAATACTTTGTAATATTTAATATTCTGTATTGATCCCTGATTGTTAACCTATAATGGTGTTCTGCATCACATTTTGTGGGGACATCTACTTTAAAGAATTGTAGTACCGTAGACGTAGTTTACTTTCTTACGTTGTTGAAATCTATGTAAACCAATTTGAACATATAAGAAGTTTAACTAAAAAGTGACCTAGCAGATAGTATAAGGAGTTTAAATCTATCAACTGCAGCAGGCTATCAGCCTTACATAGTTGAGTGTGAATCTTCCCTGGAACATAGTGATTCTATCAAGGCCAAAACCTTGGATCGCTGATCATGATAGAGCTTCATAGTAACATTTTGAATTGCCTTCCTCAATAGACATTTGTGTTGTGATGAATAGTTCATTCATTGGTTTATTGTCTCAAATTTATTTCTGATATAGGAACCAGAACATTAACACAAACTGTACAGTGACTATGCATTGTTATTTTTGAATTATTTTTCTAAAAGAGATGGTTCTTAAACTAATGACCGATCCCAATTAGCTTGTCGGTTTGGACTAATAGATAGCTAATTCGATCGGTGGATTTAGTATAAATATAACTTACTTTTATTCTACCTATTTTGTGATAATGTACAGCTTTTTCATTTGTTTTTTTGTCATCTATTTTAGATGGATTGGTAAGGACAAAAGCTAGCGGAGAAATTGATGCAGATACGTCTTGTGAGCTTTGTTGTGGTAGCATTCCTCATAGTCTATGTGTTTGGCTCAATACAAACTATGCTGTTAAGGTATGCTGGTGGTGTTGTCTTTACGGCTCTTGTCATTATAGCCAACTAGCCTATCCTTAATCACAATCCTCTCATGGACCCAAGTTTGACTTAAAAGCATCCCAAACCAGTGTCTGCTAACTCCGATTCCAAGAAGAAGAGCACTAAAAAGTAGGTCATTTGACTACCATTTCACTTGGTCCTTCTATAGAAAGTTATTATGTTGTATAAATCAAATTGGTGGTTTTTTGGTATGAGTTGAATGTTTTCTATTCTTGGTAAATTTAGTCAATGCTATAAGAAAGATTTAGTTCTGATATTGTTGTGTCATATCTCTTTTATTCCCAAGCTTTGTATGTTAACTGCCTTTTTACTCCCATGTCATCTCAAATTAACCAGTTTCTATCCAAACACCATTGTGTTTGAAAGAAAGGCTAAGTTACTCGGACTCTTCCATGTCTATGGGTGCTTGTCGGATCCTTCAAAAATAGTGTATTTTTTAAGGATCCGACACGGGTGCGGCAACATTTTTGGAGAGTCCTAGAAACTTAGAAGAATGGAGCTCAAGTATTACTTTTCATGTTCTGTTTGACAACCTCTATGACAGAGATCAAAGAAATTAAGAATCAAAAGCACAAAGAGATGACACAATTTTTGCTATCGCTGCTGATTGTAGACATCTGGTAAGTCCTCATTTGGTTCTACAACTATTGAACATAATGTCTTTTTAAAGTATCATGATTGGACATATTGTTGGTGTTGTTTAGTTTTCACTAAGTTCCTTAATTTATCAAACTAATTTTTCTTGTGCATTTGTTATTTCTTCTACATTGGATGATCTTTCCTTGAAATGAGGGTCTATGGAAAAAAACTCTGTACTTTGGTAGGTGTAAGGTCTTTGTACACTCTACCCTTCCTAGATGCCACTTTGTGGGGGAGTTTTGATATATTCATAAGTCTAATATGTTTAGTAACAAATTTTAGACTATAGATTTGAATTACATAATTTGTACTGATTATAATTCGTAAGATGGCGAGGCAGCAGACTAATTTAATGGTGCTGCAGTTTTAACTCTAAAGACAGATAAAAATACAGATTGTTGAGCAGCAGAGACACATTCTGCGAATGCTGGAGAAGTCTTTGGCAAGAGAGTTAGATCTTGAGAAGAAGCTTAATGAATCTTGACAAGTTGAAGAAGAATTATAAATCTAGTTACAGCAAGAAGCTCTCCGCATGGAGGAAGAAATTGAAGATTCTTGGCAAAGGTTGTTTGAGGAAAAGAATGCTAATGAAGTCTTCTCAATAATTTCAAAAGAACTACTGGGGGTCGACTCCAGATGGCACATTTAATCCGAATGGTACTGTTCATAGAGAGAGAGCCACTTATAATCTAAACATCAAGAACTAAAGGAACATTTAAAAGAAAAAGACAACTTAGTAGGGAAATCTGAAAGCACTTCTAATGACCTTGTGGATAAGGTTAAATCTCTTGAAAAAACTGTTGGGGGACTCTTAGTTCTAGCTGTCCAATTATATTGCATCTACGAAGATAAGTATAAGGGACTCTGAGCATCGACTTCATCATACAGTTGCATCTGCCGAAGCTAGTCAAGAGAAGTAGATCATGTTGAATTCTACAACCAAAGACATGGAATACTTGATTGAAGATCTAAAATCAAAAGTTTTAAAAGAAGAAAGTTTGATGGATAGTGCTGAAGATAAGTGAATTATCTTGTCAGAATCTAATGCAGATCTCAATGAAGAATTAACTTTTGCAAGGAGTAGGTTAGCATGTTTGGAGGCATCATTACGCAAAGCTGAAGAAACGAAGAAGGTTACTGCCTGAGATATTAACTTCTGAAGTAAATTGATAACTGATCTAATTATACAATTGGCATTCGAAAGAGAGAGACTTAAAAAGCAGGTCTGTCACTTCCTACTGACTCTCATTCCTGTTATGATTGGAATTATCTTGACAACATTTATGATTTTTCTTTTCCTCCATTATATGCAGTTATTCTGAGTTTTTTTTATCTAATTGACGTGATTAATGGGATTAAACGCTGATTGAGGACTGTACCTAATTGAATACTAGTTAAACAACCTAGCTATGTCTAACAATGATATGCCATTTGGATAACATCAACATTTTTTGTCAAAATATAATTTTTTCAGACTTTGGTGGAAGCTTAACAACTGCATATATTTAGTGAATTCTAAAATGCAGTTGTTGTGTGTGCGCAAGTTTGTCTTATAATTAATGTGTTATATTTTTCCTTGTTACTTGTTTTGGTAATAATATTTGTTCATTTGGTCGAGTTTGACATGTTCTCACTCTTGATTTGGTTAACTTTTCAGAGTTTGTGACCATATAGCTCACACTATAATCATTAGAAGTATTTACTTTTAAAATATATGGATAGACCCACGCACACACTCCATGCAAACACATATTATTGTTTGACAAAGATGTGTTTTAAACTTTGTGTATTCTCAAGTTTCCAATGGTCTCTACAGGTTCACAAATTCAAGTTCCATCCTTTCTATAATATTAGCACTCCTACCATTTCCAGTGGGTCCTTTCACTGAGCTAAAAATAATCAAGGTCAAGGGAAAGCTATAAAAATAGGCTAAAGTAGAGAAAGAATGTGTCAAGGGATGATTTTTTTCTAGAAAGTTCAATGACAAAATGGTTACATTAGTTGAGCATAATCTGTTACTGGAAAAATGGTCACCTCACTATTGGAAGGTTTTATTTACTTGAGTTGGGGGTATATGGAAAATAAGCACTCTACCTCCACGCTGGAGGAGTAAGACCTGCATAGACTTCTTGCTCCTTAGTGGATGAATGTATACCTTGAAGGCTAAAATAGTAAAGGCACACTTAGCTGGGCCAGTCATCAACTTTTAAAAACTTATTAGTACTTAGTAGCTTAGATGAGTTGGAGGAAACTCCGTTGGGTACTTTGTCATTTCTTTTGATGAACTGTAATTACTTTTTTTATTTTCCTGATTAAATTTAAAGTGGAAAATAAAATGTACTATATGTAAATGACATAGATAGCTTGACAGATTTTATAGCTCCGTTTATCTTGGTTTGGATGTAAGTAGTAGCTGGTCAAGTGAAAGCTAATTTGGTTTTTCTGTATCTTTAAGTAACCACTTGGATGCCTATTAAAGAACAACAAATAGGTATTGAAAGTTGTAACTGGTCAACTTACAAGGATATATATTTGTTTTAGGTTTGAAAGCCTAATCTATACATAAAAATTAGCGGACATTGTTTAATAAACAATCTTATAACCTTAACGGCCACCGATTAACCTTAAAACCTTATATTAGGAAACAACCTTATAATTATGTAGTTGGCTACTGACAATGACATCTATTTATGGTTATTACTTAGGTGATGGTGTTGTTACCAAAGGACAGGTTATAGAATTCGTAGTATTCGTGTGGATGGTAATAATGCTCTTGTTGTTTTCACCGTTGTCCAGGAGACACGAAAAATAGCTGTTAATGAACATAAAATTGTTCTAGTTAAGGTAAACTGCACTCTTTTTTAGATTAAGGCTTATTCTAGTTGTGGAAGTGTCATTAACTGCTTCTTTTATGTTCAACAGGCTCTTCGGAAGCAAGTAAATTCTGCTCACAGAAGAACTTTTTAAGTTTATTGTTGCATGACTTTCTAGTGCAAAATTCTAAGTATTCTAGACACATATCATCGGTATATGCTACTAGAAAATGTAGACAACTTGTTGTGCTAGGAACTGACATAGACTTAAATAAACTCTCGAAAACACCTGCTCTCATTTTGAAAATAAACACCTGCTCTCAACTTAAACTCTTAAATAAACTCTTCAAACTAAATATATGTGGCCTGCAACTGGGTCCAATTAAGTTCTGATCATGCGGCGTTTGGACCCCAATCCAACAGTTCATTTTTTCTACATAATAGTGTTTTTCTTTCTTACAGTCAAGACTCCAAGCAAAGCAAAATGCTGGTGTAGATAAGAGACATCAATATAAAGGTCAGTGGACTTGATTTACTCCATTTCTATACTAGGCATTAAAGGTTAGCATATTTTTATATTAGAGTTCTCACATGTTAGACATTGGTGAGATGAGACTTCTAAATGCAGTAATTCTATTTGTGGCAGTATGTTAAAGTTACATTCATAACAAAAATAAAACAATAGCTTGGGAATATGGATCAGTTTATTTTAGGTCTATCAAAAATAACCTCACTACCTTTGAGGGTTGGGGTAAGTTCTACGTTCACTCTGACCTCTCCAGACCCTAGTTTATGGGAGTGCACTTGGTATTTTTTTCAGGTCACATTTTCTATTCAAATATAGTAATTTTTCTTTTCTGGTTCATTTTTCCATTCTTTTCTTAATTATAGTTATTTTTTATGAAATGCAGGTAAAGGTGGTTTTTAAAGGAAACATTAGGTGGATCTGTTTATGTTATATACAACAACACAGTATGTTATTCAACTAGAGAATATCATAGTTCAACTCAGGATATGAATAATAATGTATATTGTGATCGAGGACATTGGAAAGCCTAGATTAAGCATGGAGTCAGTCTATTTCTCGAAGGGTACATGATGAAAATTTGTGTGTACTATAATTTTTGAGTTATTTTTATCTAACATAGTGTTTTGAGACAATCTAAATAGAATAATGATGTATAATATGACTAGTGGATTTATGAGAATATAATTGTATTTTTCGATCAAAATTTGTAGTAAATATTAATCGTATAAAATAGAAAAGAATTCTATGTTTTAAACGTGTGGTCATTGGGAGCAGGGATATATATTGTGCGACTTATTTAGATGTGTATATGCAAATTAGTAAAGGGAACACTTTGTAAATGTTGCTTTAAAGAAGGTATTAATGGCTACATTTCAAAAGTGTAGCCTTAAGAAAGTAAAGATCACGCTTTTTAAGTGTTGTTATAGAGATGCTAAAAAAGGCTACGCTTCTAAAACGTGCCCAATAGTAAAACAAAGGCAACATTTTTTAAGTGTTGTTGTAGAGGTGCTACAAAAGGATACACTTGTGAAGTGTGCCCAATACCAAAACAAAGGCAACACTTGTAAGTATAGCTTTATCAAATAAAAGTGTTGCCAATGACAAGCTACAAAGTGTGGCCTTTATACCTTAATGGCCACGCTTTTTAAGTGTAGCTGATATGGCAACACTTGAAAAGTGTGGTCTTTGATCAAAGGTTACGCCTCTTTAGGCCACCCCCCAAAAAGTGTTGCCTAAAGTCCAAAAGTGTAGCCTTTGATCAAAGGCCACACTTTCTGCTATTTTAGGCCACGCTTTACAAGAGTGGTCGTAGGCCAAAAATATTGTAGTGTGAAGGAGAGCAATGCCGAAGTGAATTTTCTACCCAAGCTTGTAGAGGACCTTCACAATATGAAAAAAGAGAGTCGACTCAAGAACTCCAAGGTAAAATAGCTAACTCTTACACTTTTGTGCATGTGAATGATAATTGTGTGGCTAGTATCCCATTGAGGGTGAGTAGTAGTTTACTTACTTGTGAGTCTAATGATTCTTTGCCTTTTGTTAATGATGTATATGTTGTGAGTGTGGATACACTAGTTGATCCTATTGATGGAAAAATTGACTCTTCTTGTAAGATCAATTTATGTCCGCCTAGTGTTAAAGCCTATATGTTGAACGGTAGTACATCGTCTTGTGTAATTGGTGTTGATCAACCTATTTGTGAAAATTGTCCACTACTTAAGTATGTGTGTGATGTGATTAATCAAACTCAAGTGAGTGAAGTATTTGAAAAAGTTGGTTAATAAAAGGGGAGTGAATCCTAGAGCTATTCTTGGGACAATCTTGTGCTTGAAATCGCTTTGAAACTTGATATTGATCTCTAAGAGAGTGGGGAACTTGTTTGTTCTAAATCTTCCCATGGGTTATATCATGTACTCTTTAGGTATAATGTCTTGTTTGAAAATAATATAAACACACCTAATGATCCTAGTGGTGAAAAAGATAGTATAGCTTACCTTGGAGGCTATAGCCTATATGTTAACCCACTATGGTGTGACAATATTCCTCCTAAAGATGGAAATCTCTTCTTGAAAGATGAGAGTACTCTTAAGGGTAAGGAATGTGTAGTCTTGGAAGTTACTCCTTCTTCTACTGTTTGTGACTTTATTGTTGAGAGTACTCATAGTGATGATTGAGAAATTAGTAGTGAGTACACACATGAGAGCACCTTAGTAGAAGTCGACTTGAGTAATACTTTTCTCTACTCTCTATTTACTTTTGAGATATGTATGCTATTGTAGAGAGTATGTCATTTAGTTTGGGTAGAGACCATGGGAAAGAGAAGTGTTATCTAGACTCGTGTCTATGGTCACTCTTCCCGTTTGACCCCGTTGCCAAATATGGAAATTTTAATGTTGGTGCACCCAACTTATTTCTTGATCTACATGAGAAGCAAAGTGTCACTCTTGGTGAATCCCATAACCAAATCCTTCATACATATTTCATTGAGTTTTTAATATTTCATTCAAAGTATCCTTGGTTATATTGCAAATATGTACAACCTTGGCATGTTGAGATGATTTATTATGCTAACCCTAACCCTCATTCCATGAGGAGTTTGTATTTGTTTATCCTCTCTTTGGTTTTGCAAGGATTGAATTCGAGGTCGAATCCTTTTCAAGAAGGGGAGGATGATATGGGACAAATAGCCATCTTATCTTTTGATGACATCTATAGAGGCCAACACATAGAGGCTCAAGACTTGGTCACCTTGAGAATACGAAAACATGCATGGAAGACCCGTTTTGAGCATGCCACTAAACAAATCCATGTGTGGAAGATTGCGTGGAGGCTTACATTTGATGCCAATTTGAGACTACAAGTTTTGAAGTGTGACCCCATGGCTTTGGAGAATTAAAGAAGAACCCTTCATTAAGGGTATTTTGGAGATTTCACATGTTAAAGAAACAACCCATGACCTCTCCTTTCATTAAGGATATTTTGGTCCATTATACTATGTAATAAGCTAGTTATATATAGTCTCTTATTAGGTCTTTTCTCTTTAGTTTTTGAATGATAAAAATATGAGACATTGAAAATCCTCTCTCTTGAGAGTAGACCACCTTAGTGTAGTTCTTAGTTAGGGCTTAGACTAGCCATTGTTACTTAGGTCTTGAAAAAGTCAATATTGTTCTTTGCTTGGAAACGGTGGATCTTGAGGTGAGTTGATTCCCTTGGCAGTCACCATAAGAACTTGGTGCTTGTTAACGTATTTTGTAGAGGTTTTAGAGTTTAATATACTCTTTAGTTTCTACATTATGTGTTCTCTTTGTGTCAAGTTACCTATCTTCTTTTTCGTTTAAGATTGTGTTTGTTGTTTCTGTTTGGTGTCTTGTCGTGTGGACTATTTTGTGAAGATTGTGAACAGTTTTGTCCTCAT
Source organism: Capsicum annuum (assembly GCF_002878395.1). NCBI lineage: Eukaryota > Viridiplantae > Streptophyta > Magnoliopsida > Solanales > Solanaceae > Capsicum > Capsicum annuum. Next base: position 188,824,711 of record NC_061115.1, on the reverse strand, counting down.
TTAGATATCGTTTGGTATCAAGAGGGAAGGTGGGGTTCCATTTTATTTTTTGCTAAGAAAATTGCTTGTGTAAATGAATTTGACATTTAATGAGTTTGAATATTAAATTATTGCTCTATAAAATGTGTTAATATGTTTTGTACTTAAATGTACATACTGGCAAGGTGGTAAAGTTTGCGTACACTCTATCCTACGTAGATTCACTAATGAGATTATATCGGGTATGTTGTTGTTGTTGTCTATAGTGAGTGAAAGGGTACTTGTTTGTTCTTTTCATTTTTGAGGTACATGAATTTACTAGATGATAATTTAATTTTAATGGTTATGCGTATAAGTAGATGTATGATCAGTTAGCAAGCTAATAAGATGGTAGATTGTAGTGTGTGTGTAAATTATTTATGGAAAATTTGAGTTAAATTGGAGAAGGAGGCCTCTACCCTAATATGAATCCTCTGTACCTTCCTATCAAGGATCATGTTTGTTATACTGTTATCTATCCTGAGTCGAGGATCTATCAAAATCAGTCTCTCTACTTTATTTGAGGTTGTGGTATGGACTGCGTAAACATTACCCTCCCAAACCCCACTATGTGAGAATACACTGGGTATGTTGCTGTTGTAGTTATTATTAAATAGAGGAAAGCTGAAGAAGCTGACTAGTGGACGTCGTGGACCTCTCTCCAGCAACTTGATGCTTTACCTAATTGTAGTATATACACTTCTCCATATTTTTGCAGTCGTTAGGATCAGCCTTGGACGGAGCACGGGTCAGTGGCATGGTATTGAAGGGTGAAAGGTTGATGGGCTGAGTTAGTGCTCTGGTGATGGTGGAGCAGCGGTGACTGGTAAAGCCTTCATTGATTATCGTTAATGGGTGGATACTGGTCGGCAATGTGATGGGTGCCGTTGCGGAAGTTGTGGTTCTTTTTTGTTGAAAAGTTGATATTAAGCAATTTGAGAAGAACACGTTTGTAAATTCAAAATTTGAAAATCGCTTGATTGAGATTCCTTGATTTTAGGAATTTTTTTAGGAGCATTAAGCGTAAAAAAGAGTAGGTGAGATATGGATAAAGAGTGTATCAAAAAGGGATTTTTGTAATTACTTTTGGTAGTTGGGATTTTATGTAACAATAAAAACTTAGGTTGTAGTTATAAGTAATTTTTCCTAATTTTATACAAGATAATTTTCACTTGTTTTTTTCCCTAAATAATCATTCCACTTAATTAATGAGCGAAATAGGCTCAGAAAATTTGGATTTGCATTTGTTTAGGCACTTGTTAACGACGAGCCCATTAAAGAGGTGAAAATTGGGTGGGCTAGCTATTTTTAAGACTGATATTTAAAATTTAACCACACTAAAATATATTGAAAAATGGTTATTTTTAAATGACTATCCCAAAAGCTAAATTTTGGACCTTGTGTATGAAGTTTCAAGTTAGCTTTTACCCTTCAAAAACTGAAATTACTTTTTAAATTTAGGTTTTTGGATTTTGATATGATAATACAAAACTTCAAGCCCGAATGAAGAAGATGTCAAAGACTGATCTAAAGTTTACAAAACTAGATTAAATTCTACATAGCATTTAAATTTAAATAAGTTATGGTGCCTTTAAATTGGCTATCTAAGGACGGCCCGATGTACTAAAGCATTTGTTATTGGCGAACTATGGTATGCAACCTCACCTTAGATTTCTGTGATGGGCCATTTCCTTGGCTTGACCCCATGACGTTCTAATCATATGACAACAACTTTACCGGTTAATCCTAATATAGAAAAGGACCTTGGGCCTAACTTGCCCAAGACCATATAAGGAGACCAAGGACCTTTTAACCCACCGATGTAGGACTCCAGCAACCCCTCGCATGTCCAGAACTAGACATTTGAAATGCGGACAATATAAGATGGGGGACCAACATCGAAAACCATGAATTGAGTGAACCTAACTCTAATACTATGATAAAGAAATGGACCTTGGGCCTAACTTACCCCAAAATCTAGCTCATGAGGGGAGGATTTTCCAATACCATTTAAGGAGACCAATGACCCTTTAAGCCACTGATATGAAACTCCAACAACTCCAAGGCTTCTTTAAAAATTGGCTATATGAGTGTTATTTATGCCTTTACTTATATTGCTATACGTAGCTATGCGAGGGATACATTAGTAAGATACGCCATTAGTACTTCTTTAATGATACATAAAGAAAAATAATTGACAAGGGACAACAAAGATACTTGAACAAAAGATAAAATACAAACATTAATAGTATGCCTATTACGAACAGTTTTTAAGGTGATTTCTAATTTAGTTCGACTCAAGGTGATTTCTTGAACACGATGTATGTGATTAATCAAAACAGGAGTACAATTCTATTCAAATGTGAAATAAACCTATCTAAACACAAATATTGATGTATATTATAATTGTTAAAGAACTTAGTTATGGAAACACTAAGAGATTGAAACTCATAGAGAATGCAGAAGAAGCTGAGAAATATCTACTCTCACATTTGAGCTAATATAATGCCTTGAGTCTGCACTCTGGACGTCACACGGTGCTTACAACCCAGAAGGATCACAAGCTAACCCATGACTGGTACCTGCTGTGAGGACTGAATAATAATACTGAAAATATATGTGGAAGTATAACTGAATATGCCATAAGGTTCTCAAAATATTGAAATAAATACTGAATGTACTAATAATAACATCTGAAAAAAACAAAAACTGAATGCGCTAGTCCGAAAGCCTCTAACTGTCTGAATATGGAGTTGATGGGACAAACCCCCAACTGACTCTGACTAAAATAACTACTGAGCTAACTGAAATATTGATATAAATAAACTATGTCCTTGAAATATGAGGACTCACCACTGTATCTACTGCTGATAGCCTAAACTACTAAGTATGATCAGGACCCTGAGCGTCCGAACCTATAATATGCAACATCATAGCACAAAGAAAGAGTATACGTTAGTACGTCAAATGTACTAGTATGCTAACTGAGGTAGGCTGATATACATGGGTTCATATGCATGAGATGATAACTGACTGAATGAACATCATGAAATAACTAAATAAGAGTACATGTAAAATTATAACTACTGTGCACATAACGTATATCTGAATTAGACTGAAACTGAAGTACTGAGTTTTGATAACTGAATACTGATAACTGAAAGTTTAGACTGATACTGAAGTACTAATTTCTAATGGCTAAGTAACTGATAATTGATAGTCATAGTTCAGTAGAACTATCTGATTTCTTTACTAAATACTTAGACTGAAACTGTAACTGTGCAAGTGTTCATCTAACCTACATACCCCAGTTATAAAATGGGTTGGGTTCCAACCTGTGAACCCAGTTAGAAGGGTGTTAGCACTTTGCCAAGGGATACTAACAATGTTGTGTCAACCCTAATCTATCAGGAAGACATATGAAATATATATATATATATGATTGCGTCAACCCTAGTCTGGAAGGAGGGCATCTTACCCTATGCTAGCTACGTAGTTCTATAATGTAGGGACTGCTACTAAGGTTCAAAACCTCTGCTGGCAGGGATGCCCCCATTCTTGGTTTTGCTTGGTGTTGAATGCTACTCCCAACTGAATAGACACTGATCACTAGATTGTACTAAGCTTGACTGAACTGACATTGATCGTATTGACTGACTGAACTCGGTTGAGTTCCCTGAATTCTATTACTGACTGAGTACTACTATTCTTAACCTTTATTGGGACTATTCTATAACTACTGAAACTAAGTAAACAGTTAGATAAATACCCCCAGGATTCGATAGCATGGTAATTAATCATGATAAATCTTGTCAGCATAGCAATAGTCAATTGCTCACAATTCATCCAAAAGGCAAATTTATCAAATACTTGGAAGTCATGAACTTGTACATGAATGAAAACACAGGATAACATGTCATGAATACACTATTCAATTCACATGGACATTCTATCAAACACTTAGGGAGCATAATTATGGTATATGAAGAATAACATATAGGGCATCATACTACAACATACAACTTGCAAATTCAAAGGGTTGTAACATGGGAATTACATCAATCAACATACATGTTATCTTATGTTCATGAAACTTGTAATTAAATCTTGAATTGAAACCCATACAACAATACAAACTGAATACAACTCAAATTACACATGTAAATTATAAATTATTAAACTTGTAGTTTTAAAAAGGGTTCTTGAGCTCCAAGGGTGGAAGGAAACCCAAGGATGAACACCTAACATACCTTGATTGTTAATTTCATGAAGATTGGGGTGAGTTCTTAAGACTTGATTCTTGAGCTTAATGAAACTAGGTCTTGTTCGTGAGAGGATTTTGAGAATAATGAGTGTATTTAGCCCTTTAGGATATTAAATCTCGTGTTTTAGCTAAATTGGGTAAGGGGAAAAGGACTTAAATGCCCTTGAAAACTCAAAATTTAACGCACAAAACTTCCCAGTGATGTGATTTGAGATGCACTGCATCGATCCTTAATGCATCATGTTGATGGGTACAATGCAGTAGCCAACGCGCTGCGTCAAGATCGTGTTGGCTTGTTGATTTGCCCATCCAAACATGACCCAAATAAAATCCAAAAATTCTGAAACTCACCTAATATTATCTATTGACATCCCTAATCATGAATCAACTTGAAAATCAACATTCTAAGGTCAGAAGGATCAAAAATAAGATCATCCAATTTTGAAGGCTAAAAAAATGCTTCTAAGCCTTAACACTTGGCTGAATTTTTTTTCTAAGTCTGGGACCTCTTTTGGCATGCCATAAAGGAATAAAACGACTAGAATTTTGTGGGGTCTTACAATATCTTCCCCTTGGAAACATTTTTCCTCGAATGAGACTGACTGAACTAAGGGGTACTGAGGAACTATACTTACACTGACATACATAATTGAAGCATAACTGAATTCAAAAGATATGACACATGACTGAACTATTTCATGAATACATAAATGATATGAGAATATTATGCAGCTATAACTGAACATGGAATAGAGTAAATCTAAGGAAGACTGTTACCTTAGGCTGAGTTTGAGTTTGCGGAGAAGAGGTAAGGATACTTGGTTCGTATGTCTGCTTCTTCTTCCCAAGTAGCTCCCTCAATGGACTAATTCTGTCAAAGAACTTTGTCCAAAGAAACTTCCTAGTTCCTTAGTCTACAAATCTGACAATCAAGGATTTCGGATGGGATTTCCTCATAAGAGAGACTGCTCTGAATATCTACACTCTCTATAGGGACTACAACTGTTGGGTCACCAATGCACTTCTTTAGCAAGGAGACATGAAACACTGGATGCACTGATGCTAAGTCTGCAGGTAACTCAAGCTCATAAGCTACCTTATCGAAATTACTGAGAATCCTATAAAGACCAATATATCAAGGACTAAGCTTCTTCTTCTTGCCAAATCTCTTTACTTCCTTCAAGGTAGAAATTTTCAAATACACAAAGTTTCCATTCTCAAACTTAAGATCTTTTCTTCTCAAATCAGCATACGATTTCTATTGGCTCTGAGCTGTCTTAAGCCTCTCTCTGATTAACTGCACTTTTTCTAAGGCATCAAACACCAAGTCAGGCCCTGCTACTATGACCTCACCTACTTCAAACCAACCAATGAGAGATCTACATCTCCTCTCATAAAAAGCCTCAAATAAAGCTATCTAAATACTGGAATGATAGTTATTATTATACACGAACTCAATCAAGGGTAAGTGGCCATCCCAACTACCCTTCAAGTCAACAACACATGCTCTCAAAATATCTTTTAAAGTCTGAATGGTCTTTTCTCCTTGACCATTTGTCTGAGGGTGAAAGGTTGTACTAAGTGAACTTGGGTACCAAGACCCTTTTTGAAGGCTTTCCAAAAATTAAAAGTAAACTGTGTACCTCTGACTAAAATGATGGGCAATGGAACACCATGCAACCTGACCAACTCTCTGATATAGAGCCTGGCATAATCCCCGGCTGATTAAGAGGTATGAACTGGCAAAAAATGGGCTGATTTAGTTATCCTGTCCACAATAACCCAAATCGAATCATGCTAACGATGAGTACGAGGAAAACCCATCAAAAAGTCTATGTTCATTTTCTCCCACTTTCAAGTGGGAATACGAAACTCCTACATAGACCCACTAGGCTTTTGGTGCTCAATCTTCACATGTTGACATGTAGAGAACTTAGCCACAAACTCTGCAATGTCTCTCTTCATCCCACTTCACCAATAGAATTCCTGCAAGTCGTGGTACATCTTAGTGGTGCCTGGATGAATCAAATAACGCACACAATATGCTTCTGCAATAATTCGCTATCTTACGTCATCCACACATGACACACATAATCTACCCTGGCTATGCAATACACCATCTACCTCTTGGGAGAAAACCTCTACTTTCTGGTCTCTGACCGACTCTTTCAGCTTAACTAAACTAGAATCTCTATCCTGTTTTTCTTTTACTTCGGAAACCAAAGATAATTCTAAACTATTCTGCACCAAACACTACCCTCGGCCGAATCAACCAAATGGACACCTAAACTGGCAAGCTGATGAACTTCCTAAACTAACTTCTTCTTACCATCCTCAACGTGAGAAACACTAGCTATGGACACCCTACTGAAAGCATCTTCCACTACATTGGCCATTCCCAGGTGATACAGGATACTCATGTCATAATATTTCAATAACTCTAACCACCTCCTCTGATGCAGGTTCAAGTCTTTCTGATAAAATACATACTGAAGGATTTTGTGGTCGGTGAACACATCTACATACACCCCATACAAATAGTGCCTCCAAATCTTTAAGGTAAACACAACAGCTGCTAACTCAAGATCATGGGTGGGATAATTCTTTTCATAGAACTTAAGTTGTCTAGAGGCATAGGCCACAACCTTACCCTTCTGCATTAAAAAACACCCCAAACCAACTCTGGAAGAATCACAATACGCAACAAACCCATCTGAACTGTCGGGCAATGTCAAAATTGGGGTTGTAGTGAGTCGAGTCTTCAACTCCTGAAAATTCTTCTCACAAGAATTTAATCACTAGAATTTGACTTTATTCTGAGTTAATATGGACATGGGGGATGTAATAAACAAAAATTCTTTAAAAAACCGCCGGTAATAGCCAGCCAAACCCAAGAAACTCCTGATATCTAATGGAGAGATAGGTCTGGGCCATTTTCTCACTGCTTTGGTCTTTTAAGGACCAACTCTAATGCCATCACCGAAAATAATATGACCAAGGAAAGCTATTGACCTTAGCCAAAATTCGTATTTACTAAATTTGGAGAATAATTTATGGGCTCTGAGGGTCTGTAATACTATTCTGAGATGGTCTGTGTGATTATTTTCACTATGGAAGTAGACAAAAATGTGGTCTATGAAGAACATGATGAACATGACCAGGTATTGCTTGAACACATGGTTCATCAAGTTCATAAAAGCTGTTGGAGCATTGGTAAGACCAAATGACATAACTAGGAATTTAAAATGACCATACCAAATTCTAAAAGCTATTTTTGGAATATCACATTCTCTGACTCTGAGCTGATGATAGCCTAATCTAAAGTCTATCTTAGAAAAGTAACTGGCACCCTGAAGTTAGTCAAATAAGTCATTGATTCTAGGAAGTGGGTACTTGTTCTTGACTGTGACTTTGTTCAACTGATGGTCGTCAATACACATTCTGAGAGAACCATCTTTGTTACGTATAAATAGAACTGGTGCACCGCACGAAAGACACTAGATCTAATGAATCCCTTATCTAGGAGACTCTTCAACTGCTATTTTAATTCTTTAAGTTCAACTGGAACCATTTTGTATGGCAGAATAGAGATAGGGTGAGTATCTGGAAGATGGTCTATTCAGAAGTCAATTTCTCTTTCAGGAGAAACTCCGAGAAGATCCTCAAAAAACACATCTAAAACTCACTTGCTACTGGAATTGGCTCAAGGTTAGGATTCTTGAAACTAGAATATTTAACTCTAATGATATTATAGACACACCCCTTGGATATCATCTTTCTCGCTCTAAAGTATGAAATAAGCTGACCCCTAAGTGTTGAAGTACTACCCCTCCATTCTAGGACAGATTCATTCAGGAATTGAAAATGAACAACTTTATTTCTACAATAAACTGAGGCATAGCATGAATGGAGACAATCCATGCCGAGAATGATGCCAAAATCTGTCATCTCTAACTTTACTAAGTCTGCTAAAGTAACTTTCAGAGATACCATAATCGGGCAGTTCCTGTATACCCATCGGGCTATGATAGACTTACCCACTAGGGTGGAGACTGAGAAGGGCTCTGCTAGGATTTCAGGACTGACTCCGAAGTCAACAGCTATATAAGGAGTTACATAGAACAAAGAAGCTCCTAGATCTAGCAAAGCATAAACATGTAAATAGTAAACTTGTAACATACAAGTGACCACATTAGGAGAAATTTTCTAATCCTATCGAGACTGAAGTCCATAGAGCCTGTTTGGGTGTTGCCAACTGGTGGCACTGGAGGCAGCACCCTACTGAGACGGGCGACCGGATTGAGCTAGAGGACGACTATGCTGACTCTGCAAACACACTTGAGGATACTCTCTAATCCTATGGCATGGCTTGCCACATCCAAACCATACATCGTTGCCAGCCCTGCAGATACCCTGATGGTTTCTGCCACATTTCTTACAAGGAGGGTTTGTTAGCACATAACATCAATCAATATACATTCTATCTTATGTTCATGAAACTTGTAATTAAATCTTGAATTGAAACCCATACAAAAACACAAACATGAATACAACCCAAATTGTACATATAAATCATAAATCATTAAACTTGTAGTTTTAAAAAGGGTTCTTGAACTCCAAGGGTAGAAGGAAATCCAAAGATGAACATCTAACATACCTTGATTGTTAATTTTGTGAATATTGGGGTGAGTTCTTGAGACTTGATTCTTGAGCTTAATGAAACTAGGGCTTTTTCTTGAGAGGATTTTGAGAATAATTAGTGTATTTATCCCTTTAGGATATTAAATCTCGTGTTTTAGCTGAATCGGGTAAGGGAAAAAGGACTTAAATGCCCTTGGAAATTTGAAATTTAATGCGCAAAAACTGCCCAGTGATGGAATTTGCAACGCATCGCATCGATGGGTGCAATGTTGTAGCCAATGCGACGCGTCAAGATCACATTAGCTTGCTATTTTGCCCATCCAAACATGACCCAAATGAAATTCAAAAATTCCAACACTCACCCAATATGACCTTTTGACATCCCTGGTCATGAATCAACTTGAAAATTGACATTCTAAAGTTGGAAGGATTAAAAACAAGATCATCCAATTTTGAAGGCTAAAAAAATGCTTCTAAGCCTTAACACTTGGCTAAATTTTTTTTCTAAATCTGAGACCTCTTTTGGCATGCTATAAAGGACTGAAACGACTAGGATTTTATGGGGTCTTACAGATAATCAAATAGTATGATTACTCTGTAAGCTATCAGGTCTGTATATAGACCACTAACTATCTACACTCTGACATGTCTTTCACCTAATCTAGCTGACTAATCAATTATAACTAATTACACATAGCTCACTAATTACAACAGGTTAGATAAATTATATTTACTCACCATTTTCCTCTTATGTTTCTACACTCCCCCTCAAGCTAATGGATGAAAACAAGTTTTCCTTCCTATCTTATTAACCAAATAATCATGTTAAGGCTTGCATAAACTTTTAGTTAGAAGATCTGTCATCTGCTCTCTTATACCAATATGTTGAATTGTAATGAGTTTGTCTTGAATATTCTCTCTGACAAAATGGCAATCAATGCCAAAATGTTCAGTTCTCTCATAGACAATAGGATAGATTGCAATCTATGTAGCAGCCTTATTGTTACAAAATAAAATCACAAGCTTTTCAATATCAATTGTTAGTTCTTTCTAGAGCTATCAAAATTGGTTTGGCTCGTAAGGCTGGCCCAACCCTTTAATTAAGTGGAGTTGGCTAATTTTTTTCATCCCATTTAGAAACGAGGATTATAAGCCTAGCCTCACTTGGCCCATCAACCTCAGAGGCCAACCTGTAGGCTGGGACATTAAAAATAATTAGTAAATATTTTTAAGTTGGTCATTATTTATTAGGAATTAGGATTTTGTCAATCTTTTCTAACTAGCTGATTTTTTTTATCCATCCTTAGGTTAATACTAATTTTTTAAAATTTCTTAGTGTATGTTTGAAATGGCTAGTAAGCTGCTTTTAGTTGTGAACTTCAAGAAGTTGCTTTTACTCGTGATGGTTTAGTAGTTGTTGACTTTGCTTAATGCAACATTCTGTTATTTAAATTTAGACTCTCTTCTATTATAGTCTTGCTGCTTTTTGGTAGATACTTTATTTATATCTGTATTTATTATCTTAACCACATTAGAATTTTCCTATGAAATTTTTAGCTAATCATCATTTCTTTACTTATTATAGTAAATGCCATGAGCTAATTACAACTGAGGGATCGTTTGGTATGAGGTATAAGGGATAAATAGTCCGTTATAAAATTAAGGACTATTTTATCTCATGTTTGGTGTGAGGTATTAGCTAGTACCAACCTTATTTATCGCACTATTTATATCATAATGATGAGATAAATTATCCCATATACATGGTGGAATAACTAATTTCAAGATTAATTATTTTGGGATAACTCTTTTCCAACCAAACGACCCCTAAATTTATTAGTAAGATGCCTATAACATGCTAAAACTAGTAGGAGACATATTAAAGTGAAACCATAAAAGTTAGTAATTGTCTAGTACTTACAATATTTTTATTTATCATATTTTGGGTTGCTTTTATTTTATCTAAAGGTCAAACCCATCCCAACCCGCGGCCCACTTAGGCCTGGGTTGGGTCATTATTTTAAAAACCCTTTAGTTAAAAGGGCTAGCCCGTCCTAACCTATTTAATTCTCTAACCCGGTAGGGTTGGATTGGGTTGGGCCAGCCCATTTGACAGCTCTAGTTCTTTCAATAAACCAGTTAACCAAATTATCTCAGCTACAGTAGTTGCCATGCTTCTAAACTCAGACTCTGCAGAACTTTTGAAAACTGTCTGTTATTTCTTAGACTTTCATTATATAATTGCTTCTCTTAGCTTGATCACATAGCTAGTTATTCAACACAAGAACCCCAGTCTAAATCACAACAAGTTGTAAGCTTCACGTTACCATTAGCAAGCATAAGAAGTCCAAGACTTAAAGTTCCTTTGATGAACCTGATTACTCTAATAGTTGCATCCATATGACTTTGTTTGGGATCATGAAGATGCTAACTTAAGGCTTGAACCACAAAATACAAATCTAGTCTTGTCATAGTCAAATTATATAAGCCTCCCAACTGTTCTTGATACATGCTTTTATCTTTAAGTAGTTTATCACAAGACAAATTTTTAGGGTTAACTGCTTTGTCATACTCAACTGATGTTAACTTTTGATTGAACTCAAGTGGAGTGCCTGCAGGTTTACTTCCTGCTAATCCCATCTCTAAACTAGCTCCAAGGCATACTATATTTGACACATATGAATTCCTTTCTCACTTCTAGAAAATTCAATGCCAAGAAAGTACTTATGTTCACCTAAGTCTTTCGTTTTAAACTTGGACTGTAGATCATTTCTCATCTTTTGAATGTAACTTAAGCTGCTTCCTATTACTAGGAGATCATCAACGTACACTAGGACTATAATCAAAGTTTCGTTCATAACCTGAGTAACAGAGAATAATCATAGTGGGACTGAGTGAAGCACACAACAATAAGTTTCTTAGTAAACTTCAGGTTCCACTATCTAGGGGCTTGTTTCAAGCTATACAAGGACTTGTGAAGTTTACACACTCCAACACCAACACCTGAATACTCCCCTTGGCTTAAAAATCCTTCAGGAACCTGCATATACACATATTCAAGAAAATTACGTTGAAGAACTGCTTTGTGAACATCCATTAAAATATAAACAAATTTGCTAAAGAAACTAAGGTAATAATTGCTCTTACAGTAACCATTTTTGCAACTAGAGAGAAAGTCTCAGTAAAATCAAGACCTTCTTGTTAAGAATAGCCTTTGGCAACAAACCTAGATTTATTCCTTTCTACCTCACTTGAAGTGTGATACTTAGTTTTGAACACCCACTTGCATCTAATAGGAACCATTCCAAGTGGAAAGTGAACAATAGACCAAGTCTTATTAGCCACAGGAGCTGAAAATTTAGATTTCATAGCTTCAACCTTAAGAGGATTCTTACAGGCTTCGGATAGGATTTAGGTTCAAGAATACAAAGAAAAACAGCAAATAAAGTCTGATAAGAAGGCTGAAGATGGCTATAAGAAACATAGTTGCTAAGAGGATAGACACAATTAGAAGATTTAGAGGTAACAACATAATCAGACATCCAGACATGTGGTTTAGAAATTTTAAAAGATTTCCTAGGTGCCGAAACAAAAACAGGTAGAGAAATAGATGATACCTCTATAGAATAAAAAATGTGAGTGGGTAGAGTAGACTCAAAAAGGGTAGAAATAGATGCAGGTGAAGAAGAGAAAGTATAATCATCAGTACACAAGTGCAAAATAGGAAAGAGAGGAGAAGAAATTGAAGATAATTGTTTAAAGGGAAAAATATTTTCCTGAAAAATAGTATCTCTACTGATAAAGAACATCTTAAAACATATATCATAGATTATATAACCATTATGAGTAGAAGAATAAACAAGATGTAATAAAGGAATGGCTCTATGACCAAATTTTTTAAACTTTGTAGGGACGGTTGCAAAATATAAACTACCAAAAACTTTGATATGTTGCAGAAACGGTACCCTGGAGTGCAATTTTTCAAAAGGAGAAAGACCATGCAATAAAGATGTGGGTAGTTTGTTTAGTAGGTACACAGTTGTAAATACATATTCACCCCAAAATTGTACAGGTATACCATCCTGAAATCTCATTGCTCTAGCCATATCCAAGATGGACTTATGTTTTCTTTCAACCACCCTATTCTGTTAGGGAGTATAAGTACAAGACCTTAGATTCTCAACTCCTTTGTCTCTAAACAAAGTCCTGAGTTGAGTATTGTGAAACTCAGTCCTATTGTCATATCTAAAACACAAACATTAGCATGAAATTGATTTGTACAGTTTGCACAAAATTTCTCAACACCACAACCACATCTGATTTATTATTAGGTAAGAAAAGCCAGATTAATCTAGAAAAATGATTCACCAATGTCAGAAAGTATCTTTTACCATTATTAGTAGGCACTCTACATAGTCCCCGTACATCAGTATAAATTAGATCAAATGCACAAGATGAGACAGTGCGGCTAGTAGGAAATGAAAGTCTAGTTTGTTTAGCAATGGGACAAACAATAAACACATGATCAGTTAGATGCATATTTTGTAAGCCTGCAATATTTTTTAGAACTCTCAAAGAGGAATATGACCTAACCTTCTATGCCATAGGAGGCTATTATTACACATAGGATTATTGATTATACTAGGAATTATATGTACATTGTTGGACTTGAAATATTGTTGGGGAAGTACTAGTTGTTTGATCAATGCAGATTTACTCTGGGACAGAACTGAGATGATCTCCTTTTATTTTTACAATCAGTCTTTAAGTGTAAGGTCTTTTCTCCTCTTTACCAATCCCTATCACTTTTCCACTTGAGAGTTCCTAAAACAAAAAAAAATTAGGAAAGAAACCAACCATGCAATCTAGTTCCTTGGCAATTTTGGATACTGAAAGTAGATTGTACTTAAATCAAGGAAGATAGAGAACATTTTGTATTTTCCTCCCTTGTAAAATTAAAGCCTCTCTCTTATGACTAGTAGCTACTTGATCTCCTATAGGTAATTGGATAGTGTTTTTCTTCAAGCTTGTTAGTTTCTCTAATTTGTCAAGAAGATTCACATTATGCACCATATGATTTGATGCATCAGTGTAAATAATCCAGTTATTTGCAACTAGATAAGACATAAGGGCAGAAATAGTACATGTAGTACCTGATATTCCTGAGGAATTAATCTTAGCGACATTGGATACCACATTACATTCTTTTCATTTTCTCTTCTCTAACAATCGAATCAACTGAGCATGTTGTTCATGTGTGAAAGCTAGAGCATCTTCAGAGGTAGTGAAACTATATTGAGAAGGCATCTGATGAGTAGGATATGACAAGTGTCCTGCATCATCTAAAAAGATTCATCCTGAATAGATGACATTATTGACACAACCAGTAGAATTTTCTCCTTTCTTTTTAAACTAGTAATCTGCTGGATATCCATGCAGTTTATAACATGCATCCTTGGTATGGCCTTTGAACTTATAATACTCATAAAGCATATCAGATTTTCCATAGTTACTCCTAGGTCTGAAGCCACCATTATGGTTTGAACTAATGTTCTGATTACTAAAACCACTACTGTGGCCATTGTGACTAGAAACACTGGATCCACCACTATAACCAGTACTTGAACTGAATGAGCTACTACTACTTCCATGATTATAAGGATTTTTAGTCATAAGATCATTTGAGTCACTACTTTCTCAATCATCACATTTTTCCTCTGAATTTCAACATTAATAATCATATCATATGCCTGATTAATGCTAGTAGAGATACTATATTTAGAATCTAACTTCTCGCATTGTCGAAAGATTCATTTAAGACCATGAGAAATTACGACAATCCATGTAGCTGAAAATGTTCTCTATACTGCTTGGATTCAAGGCAAGGACATGAAGGAGGTGGAATTAAGGCTCCAAGTTTATCCCACAACTCTATCAATCTCGAGAAATAGACAGACATAAAAGAAACATCCTATGTTAGAGTTGTTATTTCCTTGTCCATAAAAAATGCCCTAGATGTATCCACTTAATCAAACCTTTCTCTAAGATCCTCCCGTACACTATGAGCATTCGTTATGTAGATAACAGTGCTTACCAAATCCTTAGACATGGTGTTCATAATCTAAAATAATACAATAGCATTACATTTATCCCATAATTTATGCAAATTAGGATCAAAATGTTCCTTACGGCAAGTTCCTAACACAAATCCTTATTCATTTTTTCCAAGTAGAACTATCTTTAAGGATTTACTACACGATGAGTAATTTTCAAAGCCTTAAAGTTGTACAGAGATGAGTATCAAACCTTGAGTATCTGAAGGATGAATGCAGAGGGGATGATTGTGATGAATTTTTGTGCTTGACTGTGAATTCTGAGTATTCTGAGGTTGATATTGACTAGTAGCTCCAATGTACAATCATCGTTGTGTGCCGTTGATTATGTTTGGTAAAAACCTACTGGATTTCTTCATATGCAATGGCTCAATTGAACTAAAAAATCTTTTGATGTAGAGAAGCACGATCAATTCCTTCTAAAAAATGCAGAAGTTGTAATCAATTTGGAGGATTTTACGTTTGTGGTACTGACTGAAACCAAAATTGCTTTAACCTGAACATCTTTTTCTTCTACTGAGAACAATTTACTTCCACAAGCTAAGTGTATTGAGGCATAAACTTGGCTGCTCGGATATATAATGTTGAAGAACTCTGTTATGAAAATATTAAGAGGTTGAAACTTAGAGAGAATGAAAAAGAAGCTGAGAAATATCTATTCTCACATTTGAGCTAATGAAACGGTATACTTACTCTGTAAGCTACAAGATCTATATATAGATCACTAACCGTCTACATTCTAACAAATCTTTCACCTAATCTAACTAACTAATCAGTAATAACTAATTACACATAGCTCACTAGTTACACTAGGTTAGATAAATTATATTTACACACCATTTGCATCAATTGCTTCTACAATAATCACTTAACAAGATATATGTGCTAACAAAATAAAGAAAATCAAGTAACTGAGAAATTAGGAAACCGTAAAAGGATAACTAGAAGGAAACGAGAAGCAGGTATTAAAATAGGAGACAAAAATACAAGCTTTGTCTAAGCACGTATCACATAAAACTATTATTTTTAATCAGTGGTCCTTTTAAACCAATTTCTAATGAGACTTGAATCTCGTATAAAACTCTTTAATATTTTGGTTGACTCACTTATCTTAGTTGAATCAATTTCATTAACCATTTCTCGCCTATAGGCCCTTACGAACTCAACTTGGTTCATAACAAAATGTCTCATATGATACTAAAGAGTAAATTTCATGGGTGATCATCCAGTTTTATGTTCATTATCCAAAAATTATTATTCTTTACTTTGTTACACAAAGTTATTAAACTTTACCTCATCTTTCACAAAAGTCACTTAAGCAAAAAAAAAAAATCCTATTTAAATTGTGAGATGAAATTAAAAAAGATCTCTTATGTTTGACGGTAGTTTCAAAATGACCCCTCAAATATATGTTTGACAAGTTTGGTATTTTAAGCTTGCTATAATGTGCGTACATTTGACCTTTATAAAATATTTAACAAACTCTAATTGTTAAATTTTACAAAACTCTAAAACAAAGAATTTAGTATTGAGTCACATTTAGAGGTTTATTATTTGTAAAAAAAAAAAAAAAATTTATTGCAGAATTTGGTGTAGCTTGCTGGATTTATTTATTTATTTGTAGAATAATTTCATAGACCCCTTCACAAGTTAAGTTTAGAACGTTGATCTCTCAAGTTACATATAACACCACACTTACTTTGATTGTTTTGATTTTTTTGTAACAATTCTTTTAAAGTATTTATCACTATACAAAACTGTAAACTTGAAATTAATTATTTTTATGAAATAACTAAAATATCAAGAAGTAGAATACGTTTATAAATTTTTAAAATTTTCATTGTGCCACCATTATCAATTTTCAACAAATCTTTTGACTCCGACCCCAGTCCCTCCAAAATATCTATTATCCAAAAAAATTATTTTTTTAATTTCATAATAAATAATATTATTTTATTTTTTATTTCTTTTACTAACTCTATTTACTAAAAAATTATTATGGATTACTTCGCATTGTCAGTGTATTGAAAATAATATCCATAGAAACTATTATAAAATAATTGAAAAATCTTATCTATTTATTTAATAGGTGTACTGATGATATGAACAAAATAATATGTTGCAAAAGCAAAAAAAGATGTCTACAAATCAATCAAACAAAATAGTATATTCATAAAAGAGTAAGTAAATAAAAATGTAATTATTTCACATTTGTGATAAATAGATTTTAAGATTTTTGTTTTAAGTTTACTTTTGTCCAATATCATTAATTTAGTTGATGGAGTTTGTCAAACACATGAAAATAAAAAGGCTCATTTTTATTATTAATACAATAGATCAAAACTGCTTAGAAGAGTCATTTTAAACCTACCCTCAAACATAAGAAATTAATTTTTATTTTATCTCAAATTTTAAATAATATTTTAATCAAATTTTATCAAAATGACTTTTATAAAAGATGAGGCAACATTAAATAATTTTTGTGTAACAAATAAAAAATAATAACTTTTAAATAAAAAATATAAAGTTAAATGACCACTATTTTCATATACTCAACTACTAAATAAGTAAAGCGATTTTAACAGGGAGCGTTAATTTTAACGGAGTCTCTCGGAAGCTAACGCGCTTTGACATTAAAACAGGGTGTTAGCAAAGGCTGTGCTTCCCCTTTAAAAAAATACAACACACATCACACATGGAACAATTGGGAATAATGTTCCTTCTCAAGCTTTAAACTTAAATTAAACCTTCTTTTTATGCTATTTGACATCCAAAGTTTAGGACTGAATTTCGAATCAACAACATTTTTGAATAGTTATAGAAAAAAGTTGATATATGGCTCGAAATCGTGAAATTTCAGAAATATAAAATAAAATTGTATTCAATAAAATTCATGCACCGACCTTTTATAAAAAGTTTTTCTAACAAATTCATGTATACTACATTGGATTATTTGGTCCAATCGAAACAACCTAAAAGAGTGCACATTACATTTGGACAAACTACACATAAAAATTAAAAAAGAAGTTCAAAACAAGTTCACATAATTTGAACTTAATCATAATGTAACAAAGATTTGCTTTTGAACTTGACGATTAACCGAACAAATCTCTACAATATTATGCCAAAACAAATAATACATGCAAAAAAGTTGAATGTAACCTTTTACATTCCGTTACAATTTTACTACATACAAATTCCTCCAAACAAAAAAAAGGCAAAAATAGACAAACTACTCAACAAAATGAAAATAAAACAACATAAATAATAATAATAATAATAATAATAATCCAGAGTTGCTGATTTATTCTCTTCAAGCAGAAAACAAACCATTAATTGCAGCAAGAGCAACATCAGTCTGAGGTACATTTTCCTTCTTCTCATTTTCTTTAAATGCCATTTTTATTCGACTAGAAAACCCTTTAATCTCTTGAGCCAAAATAGAGAAAGTAGAAAATAATTCAATTTGTTCTCCATCAACATTATTAGCTCCAAATTTTCTTGAATTCTTGATTCTCCTTTCATATTCTTCTGCTACCAACATAGCAATATCAGCCATAATAATAAACTTTTGGTATTCAAAATTAAAAGTTAACTTCTTTTTTTTGGTGTAACTAGGAGATTTTAAGATGAGCTTTTTGTTTTTTTGGTGAGTAAGCAACTCTTTTTGGTCGGGTTTATGTACAGGGAAGCCAATTTTAAAAAGTGCATTTAGGGTGCGTTTGGTACGGGAAAAACAAAAAATATTTTTTGATTTCCTCATGTTAAATTAATAAAGAAATTAAAAAATATTTATTATGAATGAGGAAAATTGACATTTTCAGTAAAAACATGAAAAATAAGTTTCGCAAGTGATGCTTTATCTTGATTATATTTTCTCATCATCTAATGCACCTCGGCGATCTTCTAGCCTCTATTCCTTCCACTCATCACCCCTATCCTCTCATCAACATTTTATAATTTTTATCTAGGAATATAATGTTCTTAGAATATTTTGTTTATCCTAATTTTTATGGCATCTTTCAAATTTTTAGTTTCAAGCAAATTTTTTTCTATCAGATTTTTTTTATATATCTTTTAACTATATTAAATTGTCAATTATTATAATTTTAGGATCTTTTACATAATTTTTAAATTATATAAATGTTATCCATAAAATTTAAAATTTTCATGTTTAAGTACATGAAGATCTAATTTGAAATATAAATTGTGTCAAATAAAGATTAAAAAAATACTATATTCTTTTGCTTATATATCATTTTTACAAAAAATAAATAAGAACTTATCTCTATTCATTCCAAACACACCCTTATTACAAAGTTGTGCAATGAATTATGGATAAGGATAGAAGTTCAGTGAGACAAAATACAGAGTCTGAGGACTTAGATATTATTTTATCATATGTGGTCTTGTTGGATGAGGCAATATTGTAAACGTGTCATTATTTTGTGGTTTCAATTTGAAACTTTCAGATATGGAAATCCAACAAGTTGACGAATATTCTCTTCTTTTTTTTTCAATTTGCTTTTATTTTTGTTTTCGTTTGGAGAATATAATAATATGAAGAATTTAGAATTAGTAAATATTCAAACAAGATCAGTGTAAAAGGAATTTTATATTGTTAATCTGCCAACCGCCTTAATTGGTGAACAGAGCCGGTTTGACCAAGTCTTAAAAAAAAAAAAAATTTAATTAAGGGAAAAATTTTAAATACGTCGAACCGAAATAGCTCAATCTGTGTCAATCAATAATAGTTAAACCAAATTCTTTCATCTTGATCCATTGTATGCAAAAGCTTAGCTGAAAGGATATGTGTATTCGTTGGGCAATAAAATTTTAAAGAGAGAAAATTTTTACTATATAAAAAGATGAAGTGAGGAACGATCAAGGGTAGAGTAGGAATTTCACACTAATAAAAATCATCCTTTTCCCTGCTTTAAAACCATCCGGTGCTCTCTCTAGTCATTCCATTGATGACCATCAATTCAATATACCTAAAAACTCTCTGTTTCTCCTGCTGCTTCCGCTCACCCCCCACCCCACCATCACTATCACCGTCCTTGCAATAAACCTTTCTTTAAAGTCACACCATAAGAGCCATTATTATATTTCTTTGATTCCATATTAAAGATTAATTTTATCTATATTATATATATATTTCTATCTAGAAACTATATCTATATTATATTAAGTAGATTGTAGATTTCAATGTATATCTATCAGATTGTGGCTTCATGTATCAAATATTTCAATATTGTTGCATTCGGTATTTTTGTTTTGTTCCAACAGTGTGATGAAGAATAGATCCGATAATTGTTTTATTAATTTTAATATGCGAGTGTTACAATCTCTATTCATCTTCTGATTCATCTTTTTAAATATAAATTCAAAGATTTTGAGCTTAATCTTGAATTTGAACTTGTTTTTTGTATTTGATGAATTTGATCTCGATTTATACTTGAATTCAAGCATTTTTGAGCTTGTTCTTGAATATTGTGGTTTGATCTTGATGAATTGGATCGTGATTTGTAGATTTGATGGACTTGATTTCGACTGATGTTGGATGCTTGATTTTGAAGAAAAATCTGAGGCATTTGATCCACGAATCAGAATTGTTCTTCTCTTTTCTAAATTATGAAACTCTTATTTATAGTTATAGGAAGAAAAGAGTCATATCAAGATAGACTTCTTTTGACCAACAAGATTTAAGTGACATGGCAACAGTTGATTGGGTCTTTACTTTCACCAAGTATGTTGCATCATTTTATAATGTGGCATATTTATATGTATAAATAACATAAATATCAATCATTTTGAAATTAATTACACTCTCTTTCACTTTTTTAATTACTTTACTCTCTCTCCCTATTAATAAACATAACATAGCTGACATATACATGGCATTATGTGTATATGTTGAAATTTTTGTAATATATTTACGGAGTTGAGATTTTTTTTAATATTGAAAATATAAGTTGTGTATTTGTGTAATTTTTAGTATTTATATTGGTTTCTTCACTTGACTTGACATGTCACGCTATTTGATACATGACGTCTAATTGGGTCTCTATAATATGATGACATCTTGGTCTTATTAAAGTGGGTTTAATCATTTGTAGCCCAAATTAATGAATTAGCCAAAGAGAAATTGAACTTTAAACAAATTCATATTTATTTGTATTAAATAATTAATTCAATCATATTAATCCACACATTTATTTGGACTAATATATTTCAAATTTAATTTGAATAAAATTTGTATGACTTCAAATGCCCCTTGATTCAATATTGGTCGAGTGTATACTTTAAAGACTAGATTTGAAATATGATTTATTTATACATGTCTACTTCATGCTTCAAAAATTTTGATACATATGAACACCCTTTTTTATTAATTGTGAAAATTTAAAGTTGGACCATGCAATTTACATATTGATATTGCCTCTCAAAAATATTTCTTTTAATCACGATTTTTTAAAATAAAAAAATTGTCGTGAATTTCGGCACGTATGATTCATTGTTGAGGCATGATATCCAGCTACAATAATGAATTGATTAATGATATCCACTTTTACTAGAATATCTTGATTTTGATCAATTTCAAATAGATTTTGAAAAACATTCCATCGCCCTTTCCAATTAAGAATGTAACCTTTTCAATTTAATTTATATCGGAAATGAAAATAGCCACCCTATAACTCTGTAAAAGGATGTAGGTTCTCCACTTTTTCAATATCTTTCAATATCAGTCTTGGGGTTTTTGAGCCATGAATAATGCCGAGTTAATTTCTTTCTCTTCTATTTTTTTTTTAATTTTTTGTCACTTTTTTTTCAACTGATTATGTTAGTAGTAGGAAATTCATATTGTAGAAATATCAAATTCATGAACGATTTGATATTTCAGAAACTAAACTTTGAGATCTATAGCATATCCAAAATTCAAACTTAAAATCATTCAATATAATTCTAGACAATTTTTTAAAGTTAGCCCTAAATTTTATTATGCTGAAAATTTTAGACTTGTGCGTCTTTGCTAAAACTTTCATAAGCCGCTTGATTCTTATGGAACTAGACACAAAGATCTACAACATATTCGAAATTTATAATTTAATACCTTTGAGATCTTTTAAGATGTTATCTCAAAATTAACATTGAATTTTGATGCGTCAACAGTTTCAGATTTGCACATTGACACCAAAAAAAATTGTATCTTAATGTGGAAGAATCGAAATCATGATCCGCTTGATTTCATAGATACCAGAAACATGCATATGTAACATGTCCAAGATTTAGAATTAACACCTCCTGAATCATTCCAGATAAATTTTTAAAGTTGACTTTAGATTTTGTCCGTCAGAGAATTTCAGATTTGTGTCGCCTCACCAAATAATTTATATCTTGATGTGAAATGTCGCCATCAAAAAGTGTTTTGATTGTTGAAAATCAGACTTTGAGGGTTTCTTCCTCACCAAAAGATTTCGTCTCAAGTCCATCCAAGTTGATAATGTATGACTTTTGAGTTCGAAATGTCCTGACATGTAACAAATTTTTTTGTATTTGGATTTTTTGTGTTGTCTTTTCCTTTTTCTTCTTGCAGGTAGGCTTCAAAAGATGGTCCATGAAGATGGTAATCTTACGACATAAAGGAATGAATGTTCATCTCCGCCTAAGAAAATATAATTCTAATGTTAATCTTACGGCGCATAGGGATGGATATTCATCCTCGCCCTAAGAAAGATAATTTTAATGGTTATCTTACGACGCACAGGAATGGCTACTCATCTGTAACGACTTGAATTTTGATAAATTATGTTAAATAGGTATTTTTATGTGTTTTGATTATTTTACCCCTCCTCGTAATTGCATTGTAGTATTTCTGGGGTGTAGGGATGGTTAGAACGATTTTCAGTGTATTTGGGTGTGAATTATGTGAAAATATGATTTTTGGTGGCTTCAAGAGCCTTATAATTGTCTTCTATCAACATCTTTTGATTTGTGCTTCAAGAGCCTTATAATTGTCTTCTATCAACATCTTTTGATTTGTGCATCAAACGAACAGGACCAACAGATCCAAAACATCGATTTTGGGGTGGTAACATGGTTGGTGTGATTTATGACTTTTAGATCTCATTTCAATCCTCGGTTTGAAAAATTATGAAATTGAGTTTGGGGGTCAATTTTATAAAAATGATATTTTTTTAAAAATCTGATATCGTCATTGAGTCCAGTACATTGAATTTGATAAGGTAGCATATTCTGTTTGTGTTCACAGAATTTTGGATGAATTCTGAAGGGTCCGCGAAGACTTAAAAAATTTCAAGTCTCAGCTGGTGCACTAGCATTCGCGAGAGACCAGTCGCTTAAGAGACTTAGCCGGTCAGCGCAAGTGTCGTGTACGCGACATCCTTGTCGCGATCAGCGAGTCCCACGTACGTGAGGATTAGGTCGCAATCGTGATACCTTCCTTCAGGTTAGGTACCGCATACGCAACACCTGGTCACGTACGCGATGCCTGGACTATATATATATACCTTGTTTTCGTTATTTTTTATCATTTTTGAGACTTGGAGCTTAGGGTTTCGCGTATTTGAGCAATTTCTTCTATTTCTAAGCTTGGGTAAGCTCCATAACACCTATTTCAACTACTTTTCTTTAATATCATCCTTTAATTCTTGTTTTAAACGCGGATTAAAAAGTAGAATTTGAGAATTTTGGCTCGGAAGGCCTAAAAATTGAATTTCTTTGATCTAAATCCCTATTTGAACCTCATTTTTACTTGGGTTTTCAGATGTAGACTTCTAAAAATATGAAAAACATGTTTTTAAAACAAAATTATGAATTTTTTCTTCTTTTTTGAAAATTTATTTCGGGAATTCATTTTGACACCAACTTGAAAATAGGCAATATGGGTATCGTTAGCTTTCTTTTGACCAAATATTCTATATTTTCATATTTTAGTTGATTTCAAGTCTGTTAGTGAGGAGTAAAGGCTTCAGATTCAAGGCTTGCGAATCGGTTTTCAATGTTTGAGGTAGGTTATGGCTTAACTTTCTTCAGACTAGGCTGGGTAGTTAATGTTGATGCAAAAGCATGTTCAAAGTGTGAGAACTAATCATGAAAATGATTATAATTGTGGTGTTGTTCCCATGTGGGGTCTATATATTGTTGTATTTAGTGGTTTTGGGATATTAATTATTGTGTGTGATCATGTGGGGTCCAATATGATATTATTGACTATGAATACGTGAAATTAACTGTGTATTGTATAATGAAAAGCCTATATGGTATCAATAGTGTGTTTAATTGTATGTTACTCTCTTGGCATATGGTTTATGTTGGCATTCATGAATGGTTAGAAATATTGAGTGGATTATTGGCTCACTGGTTGGTATATTGCTTGGATATGAAAATACTCATTATGGTTGGTTGTGAGAATTACATCCTCATATCATATACATTCATAAGACATTGGTACCACTGTGAAAATACTGGAAATACTGGTTTTTTCTGACAAAAGTGTGACATCTTTAAAAAATCTCTACCAAAGTATGTGCCGAAGAGGAGTTATGGCTATTGGTATTTGATATTAGTTGTATATGGGTTGACGACCCCCCCCCCCATGGGTCCTACGTCAAGAAGCTTTAGCTCCATAGATGTATACGGAGGTTATGCGACAACCTCGGTCATCATCATCATTATCATCTCCATTATATTTATATTTACTTTGTACATATCTGTGATGTAATATTTTCCTTGATGTGGTACCTATCTATGTGTTTCTTCCTTCGTATTCGTATATGTGATCCTGCCTACTTGTCTTTCTTTCTCGTATTTGCTATTTTGTCCTAAATATTATAGAACTGTTAGTAGAGACGGTATGGGTTATCGTTGTGGGACATTTTCGAATTGTAGGTGACGTTCCCTTAGTTTGTATTTTGTTACTTTATTTTCTGTTTACTCAGTCGGCCTATGATACCTACTGCCTACAAGTGAACCGTATCACTCCTGCTACGTTCTTTCAGTGTAGATCTAGGTTTGAGTGTGCCTCGTGGTGGTTGATTCAAGTGACATTAGGATTTATTCGAGGTAGCGGTTGGATTCTTGCTTCAGGAGTTGACTGCTA
The DNA here is from genome assembly GCF_002878395.1 of Capsicum annuum. NCBI lineage: Eukaryota > Viridiplantae > Streptophyta > Magnoliopsida > Solanales > Solanaceae > Capsicum > Capsicum annuum. The sequence continues at coordinate 188,799,552 of NC_061115.1, read as the reverse complement.
CCTTTCTTTATTTAGACTGTATCTTACTTTGCATTCAAAGACAGAGTTGTTCCTATTTTGAATATCTTATGTATTCTGATCTCAAGTTGTACTAGTTAGTTCTTACACTAGGATACCAGATTTTGCGATTATGATATTATATCTTTGGTTATGTTCTTTCTCTTTTATTATATTGTGTGGTTTAGCTTTATTCTAGCATTACTTTGGGTTATTGTTGTTATTTTCTCTTCTTGTATCAGTTTGTGTAATAGACTTAATTGTCAATGCTTTCCATAACAAGTGTCATTATGACCCTTGATTTTTGGGTCGTGACATCGTCTCGGTACCAAGAAAGATAATTTTAATAGTAATCTTACTGTGCATAGAGATAGCTACTCGTCTCCGCCCTAAGAAAGGTAATTTTACTGGTAATCTTATGACGTACAAGGATGGCTACTCGACCCCACCCTAAAAAAGATAATTCTAATGGTAATCTTACGATGCATAAGGATAGATACTCGTCCCTGCCCTAAGAAAGATAAACTCAAGAAAGTTTGAATGATTTAAAAACTTCAACTTATAGACACAGAGCATCTGACAAATTCAACTTTCAGACTTTGAAGTCTTTAATATGTCAGATTTGAAAACTTCAACTTGAAGACTTAGTGAATTTGAAGACTTTAAATTATAGACATAAAGTATCTGAAGACTTCAACCTACAAACCCTGTGAACTTGCAACCTTCAATATGGTAAATTTGAAAGCTCCGATAAGAAGACTTAGTCAATTTGAAAACTTCAGCTTATAGAAATAGATCATCAGAAGACTTCAGCTATCAGACTTTGAAGGCTTGGATATGGCATATTTGAAAACTTTAACTTGAAGACTTAGTGAATTTAAAGACTTCAAATTATAGACATAGAGCATCTGAAGACTTTAACTTACATATTATGTGAACTTGCAGGCTTTAATATGGTGAATTTTAAAGCTCCAACATAAGGACTTAGTGAATTTAAAGACTTCAACTATAGACATAGATCATCTGAAGACTTCACTATCAGACCTGGAGGCTTCGAGTCAACAAATTTAAAAACTCCAACTTGAAGACTTAGTGAATTTGAAGACATCAACTTATGTCAAATAAGCTCATATTTCAAAGGGGTTTGACCCCATCGATCCACCCATACTTGGTGTAAGTCTGAGGATTGATGAAATAAAAAGTCTCTTGAAGAATGACTTTTATGTGAGCGAGGACATATATTTTCTTACACTCATGTAACTGAATTTAGAATAAAATTTCAAGCGCCTACATACCTTAGTGAAGAGGATCAAGTCACAACATAGTTCTGGGTGGGTATTTTTTTAATATATATTTTTGTGTCCTAACGTTTTCCTAGGTCACCTATTTCAAGGTTATCAACCTAAAGGACTTTTCTTTTTGAGTCGTACATAGTTTATACTCTTGCAGTCCAGGAGTTAACATGCAGTTTATGCTTGTGCCTTAAGAAGCTTCATCTTCCTTCAAGGATAGTTTTTCTTCAAAACTTGACATTGATAGGACTAATTTTTGCGTCATCTGCTTCGACAAGCTTATAAGAACTATTTGAATAGCTTTTTGTACAATATATGGTCCATTTGTTAATGCCAATTTCGTTTGGACTTAGAGATAAATTTCTTCAATAGGTTGTATAGTGTCTTATTGAATGCGTCAGCTAGACCATTGGCGGTGGCATGGTACATAGAATATTTTTGTTGCTTGAAACCAAAGAGATCACAAATTTTGTTCATTAACTTATTATCAAATGGCTTACCGTTGTCGATTATTATGTACTGAGAGATTCTAAAATGGTAAATGATATTCACTAGGATGAAGTTTGTGACATTCTCTTTCTTCACTTCTTTGAGAGCAATAGCTTCGGCCCATGTTGAGAAGTAATTTGTCGTAGCCAAGATATATAAGTGTCCACTAAAAGATCTTGGCAGTGGTCTAATAACATCCAATCTCCAAGCATTGAATGACCAAGATGCTATAGTTGGGTGCAATACTTCAGGAGGTTGAGGTATGAAATTCGGATGAAATTGACATGCTTTGCATCTTCTAGCATAGTCCAAGCAATATTTCACCATTATTGGCCAATAATACCCCATCCTTTTAATGTGAAAATGGAGTTTTGGTCTAGACTGATGAGTTCCACAAATTTATGAGTGTGTTTCTTGCACAGCTTGAATTGTATCTTCCTCTCCTAAACATCGCAAGAGTACTCCTTCAAATGATCTTTTGTATAGCGTGTCTTTGTTATAAAAAAAGTGAGGTACACGACAACGGATGTCAGTTTTTCTCCGATCGTTTGGAAGTATCCCATAACACAAGTAGTCAATGATAAATTATTGCCAATCTTTCTTTATAGATTCAAATATAGTGAAGAGGAGCTCAATCTTACTTTCTACATATTCATACTCATTCAGTGGTGGTACTACCCATTCTTGGTGGACAGAAAATCGTGTTTGATTTGGAAGAGTTAAGGCTGAGGCTAAAGCTTCCAAAGTATCAGCTTTCTGATTTTCTTTCCTTGGCACATACTGGAGGGTTACTTCTCCAATCCATCCCATCAACTTCTGAGCATAGTCATGATATGGGTTTTGCTTAGGCTTTTTGACTACATAGCTTCCCAATAGCTACTTGATCACTAATTGGGAGTCACCAAAGACCTATAATTGTAGTTGCTTCGTGGAGACAGTAATCTCAAGTTTGAGTATTAACACTTGATATTCAGCAACATTGTTGGAGCAACGGTTTGTCAAGGTAAAAGAGTATGAGATGGCCTCTCCTTGTTGAGTGACAAGTACCACACTAGCACCAGCTCCACCTCGATGTGCAACACCATCAAATTACATCTTCCATGGAGGTCTCACTTTAATAACCATTGCTTTTTAATCAAAAAGTTCATTGGTCAGTTCTCAATTATCAGATATCGGGTGGTCTGCCAACCTGCCAATGCTTGTCCCTTTACAACATTTGGGAGAATGTACACGATCTCAAATTATTGAAATTGAAGGTACTATTTTTCAAGCCAATCACTAAAGACTGATTTTGATAATACAAACTTGATGGGATTTGCCTTAGACACAAGACGAATGACATGATCTTGAAAGTAATGTTTCATCTTTTGGATTAAAGGCCAATTCCAAACACAACTTTTTGATCAGAGAATAATTTAGATCATTTGGTGTCATCATTCTGCTCGGATAGTAAAGAGAGTTTTCTTTACCTTTCTTGTGCCACAATGTAGAGTATTAATATTTTTCCAGGTATATGTGCTACAAGAACTGAAGGCTTCATTAAGTATGATTTGATACTTTTAAAAGTCTTACCACAAGCTTGGTCGCATTCGAAAGGTGTACCCTTCTTCATAAGATGACTAAATGATTGACATATTTTTGTCAGGTTTGAGATAAACCTCCTTAAATATTCTAGCCTTCTTTGAAGGCTTTTTAACTCATAAATATTTTGAGGATCGAGAATTTTCAAAATCGCATCAACTTTGACTTGATCAATTTCAATTCCTTAGTGTCGTACAATGAAGCCAACGAGCTTTTCAGAAGTAACTCCAAAGGTATATTTCAATGGGTTCATCGTAAGTTGATATCTTTGGAGGAACTCAAATATCATTATTAGGTCTTTCAAGTAGTCTTTTCTCTTTCTTGACTTAACCACTAAGTCATCCACATATCACTCAACATTTTATAGAGTAGTCCATCAAAGATGTTTTGTATAACCCTTTGATAAGTGGCGCGAGCGTTCTTCAACTCGAAAGGCATCACCTTGTAGAAATAAATATCTTTGGGCAAATGAAAAGCAACGAGCTCTTCAATCTTTGGTTCCATTCCAGATGAATTATTCATGAAAGACATCGCCTCATAACGAGTGGTGGCATCAATCATCAACTCTAGGGGTGTTCAAAAATCGAATCAACCAATAAAAAAAACGATAAAAATTTTATTAGTCTATTATTATTGGGTTAACAATTTTTAATGGTTTTATAAAAAAGTTTTATTGGATTATTGGTTCGGTTTAATTTTTTCTTATTGGGTTATAGGGTTAACTTATAACCTAATAAGAAGACATACATACATACATACATTATATATATATATATATATATATATATATGTAAACCTACTCTATATTTCTCTTTCATTTCTATAAACCTATTTAATTTTCCAAAAGCCTATTCAAGCTTGAAGATTCTTATAAAATAAAACACATCATGTAGGATTTTTACTGCAACTAAGATTTCGTTTCTTTTCTTGTTAGTTGCTACTATTTCTACTTTATGCATATTTTCTTATCGGTTAAACCGAAACCCTAATGGTTAAGGACTAAAAATCGATGAATCAAAACGACAACAACAACAACAACATACCCAGTATATTTTCACCAAGTGGGGTCTTAGGAGGGTAGGTGTACGCATTCCATACCACTAAACTAATAAAAAATATCTTATTATTTTGATTATTGGTTTAACATATTTAAAACCGATAATACATAAAACCGAATAGAACCGACCAATGCACACCCCTAATCAACTCTGGAATGGGAATTGAAATATTATCCTTAGAGCAAGCATTGGTAAGATCCCTAAAGTCGACATAAACTTAAATTTGGTCATTCTTCTTCCTCACAGAAATAATACTTGAAATCAATCCGGGGTATTTGACTTTATGAATAAAGTAGGCTTTGATTAGTTTGTTAACCTCATTTTCAATCAATAAAACCAATTTTGTCCTAAAGCGCACTTGGGATTGCTTAATAGGACGAGTACCATTCTTGACCACCAACTAATGGACTGCTACTTTTGGATCTAAGCTAGGCATCTCCTTATAACTCCAAGCGAAGACATCTCTATATTATTTTAGTATGTCTATATAAGCAATTTCTATTTTTATTTCTAGAAAAACGCTTAGGTAAGTTGGTATTGGGTCTTCATCAGTGCCAAGATTGACTTTCTTTAGGGTATCTATTGTGGTCTTCGCTCCTTCTTCAAGTTCTAATGAAGCATCCCCAACATCTTCCTCCTCTTGAGAATCATCATCATTGATACATATATGGAAACACCATGAAATATTTTTTAACTCTTTATCAACCTTTATGTGAGATAAGACATCATTGTCACATTGTATTGTAATTTGATATGAACCTATACTTTCTTCATCATTCTCACGTTTATTGTTATAAACCATAGTATGAGTCATTGTTTTTAACACCTTCTTGAATGAGATCATGAGTTTTGCATGTCTCCTTATTTTAGAAGGAATCAAATTTTGAAAATCTTTCTGGATTCAAGGTAAAGAGTGTATTATCGTATTTTGACAACTTCTTAAATGTTTGTTACTTTTCTTCTTATTTAGTGCTCCCGGCATATCAAACACAGAAGTTTTTGTAGTTGATTCTCCAAGTCAATCAAAGATAGAAGGCCTTTTATTTGAAGTAGAGGACTCTCATTCCACGGTGATGTAGTTATTAACTACCCTTTTAATAAAAGTTTTCCCAACCTTAATGGATTATTAGAATTGTTTCCATCCCTTACAAATAATTTGTAAGCATTTGAATCAAAACCTTCTTTTGTACGTTTCGTAGAGAGTGTCATATCTTGTGGTGAATTTTGAGACATAAATTCTCCAAGTAGCCTTGAGGATGGGTTTATTGTGTTAATCCACTTGATTGGTAGAGTTTCCCTCCTGGTACATTAGCTTAAGTATCGAATGAATGATCTTTATTTCTTCACTTTTGGTACGTAGAGGAGCACAAAAGTTGGCTTCTTTTTCAAAAAATATGATATTTTCTTTATTTGAAGTGGAAGGAGGCTTCTTAGTGGGAACTTTTTCGACAGTCACCGTGACCTTCTTAGTTGCAAGATTATCGCACTTAATTATTGTGACATCATCAACCCTTTTCTTGTTCACAACATAATTCTTCAAGTAGAATTTTGCATCAGCAAAGTGTGACTCAATTTCAGTGAATAACTTATTATCAGCAACAATCTTTTTTTCCACTCTGCCTTCGAGATACCTCAAGTATTTATAATAATAAGATGAGATAATTTAGTTCTCGTGTACCCAAGGCCTACCAAGCAATATGTTATATGAATTATTGACATTGATCACATGCATCAACGCATTTGGACCAAATCGTTCATATGAATCCCTAACTTAATAGATCCAATGGCTCTCTGACTCCCTTGGTTGAACCCTTGGATTACCAAACAACTTTTAAGAAGTTCATTAGTAGTGATACCCAGTTCCTTCATTATGCGAATAACAGGATGTTAAATCTGAATTCCTCATCTATCAAGATTTTATTTATCTTCTTTCCTAGAACATAACCCACCATATACAAAGGACGGTTGTATAGGGTTTTGCCAATCAGGAGATCATTATTTGTAAATGTGATTTTTATATCTCATACATGTGTTTCTTGGCTAAGAGGTTCAATAAACATTTCAAAAGATGAAGGAACTTCCGTGGGTAGATTATCACCCTTTGCACTTTTTTGTCAGTATTAAAGCAATATGCCTCAAGGTTGACTTGATCATCTTTACACGAAACAAACTTGGAAAGAATTCTTCCAAAGTCAAAAGACGTCATAATTTTTTATGGTGATGCTTCACTACCTTCGTCCTCTTTAGAAACTCAACCAGTCTTGATTTTCTCGATTTGTTCACCATTCTCATTTTAGTTGGCTACTTAGATGACTCTTTTTGTAGACTCGTCTTCTTGTATCTGTACCTAGTCACCAGAGACCAACCTTTATCAGCACATTTATCAACTGAAGAGTCTTCATGCTCTAATGGTTCCTTCTTATGCTCTTCGAGGCATATTTGGACGGGATCGAGTGCGCCAAAAGTGATAGGGATTTGATGAGAACTGACCTTTTTATCATCAAAGAAGATTTTCTTTTTATTTGTTAGTTACACGACTTTGTCCTTGAAGACAAAACATTTCTCTAGAGGGTGACCCACAAGCCTATGATATTTGCTACAGTTTGGATCATTAGTCCTTCCAGCCTCATTGGGTCGCGTCATCTCTAGTATATCAATGAGCTTATTATCAAGAAGTTCATTAATAATTTTAGCAACATCAAAATCAAGGAAGAGATATTCTTTTTCTTACATTTTCTTCAAAGTCAACTTCTGATTTGGGAGTGCTTGAGAAGTTGCCTTCACGCTTTATTTCTTGATCACCTTTGTACTGAACGTCACATAAGACACATTGATATTCATACATTTTTGTTGTCCTTTTTAGGGACAAACATGCTCCATTTTCTAGGTTTCTGCTTATCCTTTCCCCTTCGAGGTTTATGGATAGGCGTTACTCTCTTTTCGGTAGAAGACATGCTTAACTCCATGTTTTGAGCATGAGTAGCTAACTCTTCAAAGGATTTTAGTTTAATGTCTTGCAAGATATATAAAATCTCCCAATGCATCCCTTAGATGCACATCTCTATTGCAGAAATTTTAATGAGCCTATCTTTGCAGTTTAGGCTCGCATTTCTCCATCGATTGATGAAGTCAATGATTGTCTCATCCTTTCTTTGATGAGTGTTTATGAACTCCACCATGCTCATTGTACATCTTGTGCTATAGAAATGATTTAGGAACTCATGATCTAGTTGCTCCCAACTATTGATGGAATTAGGATCAAGGTCTATATACCAATAGAATGCGTTTCTCTTTAGACGAGGCATCAGTTACCATTACTTGCATGATCATTGAAAACGTCAAAGAGTAACAGAGATTGTCGCATAAGTTGATCTTCGAAGTACTCAACTTATACAGTGTAAGTGGAGATGATACGTTGGTTGAACTACCATCATTCTTTATGATAGAGTTTTTCGAACTAACATGCTCAAGTAGAGCTAGAGTCTTCTTAATTGTCTCTGTCACATTGCTTTCTTCTTCTGAAGCACCTGCATGGGATCTAGCTTGTTTTGGGGTTGAAGATCCAGAAATTAGGGTTGGTACGGACGACACTTAGTGGATTTGTTATCCTAACATACTTGCTTTGCTCCTTGTGATGGCTCCAAAGATTTTGAAAGTAACTCCGGGAATGCTTTCTACTTCAGCAGAGAATTTGAAATCAACAACTTTGGAGGAAGTTGATTGAGAGTTGATCTTCTTGAAAGTCATTTCATTGTTCTTGAATTTTGATGTTGGAAAAGTTGAGATGGGAGGTTGAGATCGTCCCACTAGGCGTGTCAGAATTGTTGAACAATAAAATTCGAGATCGAGAAAATAATAATCGGAACAAGAAAAGTATTGTTACAATCGTTTTATTAATTTCAATATGTGAGTGTTACAATCTCTCTGGATCCTCTGATTTGACTTTTCAAATATAAATTCAAGGACTTCGAGCTTGATCTTGAATTTGAACTTGATTTTTGAATTTGATGGATTTGATCTAGATTTATACTTGAATTCAAGGGCTTTTGAGCTTGTTCTTGAATCTTCTGGTATTGATCTTGAATATTGATGAATTGGATCTTGATTTGTGATTTTGATGGAGTTGATTTCAACTTGTACTTGAATTCAAGGATCTTCGAGTGGTCTTGATTTGTGATTTTGATGGAGTTGATTTCAACTTGTACTTGAATCTTGTGGTCTTGATCTTGAATGTTTGATTTTGTTGAGAAATTTGCAACATTTGATCCACAAGCTCTCTCTTGGTTCTTATCAGAATTGTTGGTCCCTTTTTCGAATTATGAAACTTCTATTTATAGTTGTAGGAAGGAAATAGTCATGTGAAGGTAGACTTCTTTTGGCCAATCAGATTTAAGTGGCATGACGACATTTCGCTGGGCCTTTGTTTTCACTACGCATGTTACAACATTTTGGCACGTGGCATGTATCTATTGGTTCCTTCATTTGACTTGGCATGCCACATTATTTGACAAGTGGTGTCAAATTGGGTCTATAATATGATGAAATCTTAGGCTTATTAAAGTGGGCTTAATTATTTGTAGTCCAAATTAATGAATTAGCCCAACAAAAATTGAACTTTAATCAAATCTATATTTATTTAGATTTAAATAATTAATCCAATCATATTAATCTATCACATTTATTTAGACTAACATATTTTAAATTTAATCTGAATAAAATTTATATTACTACAGGATTGACTATACTAAACGAGGATTATCTGGTACTTTAATTCAATTTTTTGAATGTGCACATTATGTAACGTCAAGAGCATAAATATGCTTTTAACTGCATGATTAAGCCATTATTGAAAGTTTCATGACATATTTTTAAAAATAGTTTCATCAATACTAGAATAGTAACTGAATGATTGATCAAGCGTTTCAAAGGTGCTTGAGAAAAGCTATTTCATTCAGTTTCTGAACAATAACTCTTTGCTGCTACTTAAAATTATTTATTTAAAAAAAAAATTATCAAACATCTCAACTCTAAATTTTTTCTTTTACAAAATTACTTGTTGCTTCATTTGACTTTGTAAATGATCATTTTCTTAACAATTACATTCATGTGAGTTGTAATCATTCATTAGTTATGCACATATGTGAAAAACTAGAGTTGAAAGAAATTTTCTTTTGGTATACAAAAAGTATTGTCCCTTAGAACTGCATAGACTTGAGCTAGGGGTGTACAAATCGAACCGTTAAGTCAAATCGAACCGATGAATCAAACTAAACCGAGGAAAAAAATCGATTTATAGTTTGGTTTGATTGGTTTGGTGTTCAAAAAAAAAAATCAACCATTCTTGGTTTGGTTTGATTTGGTATTAGCAAAAATAAAATCAAACCGAACCTAAACCGAACCGACATAATACATATATAATTTTAATTTTTTATACGTAAATAAATATTACTTATAATCTACTTTCTAATTACTTTTATAACTTTTTTATATTCAGAAAATAGATATCTATTCTTGGGTCTTTAGTTATAATATTTAGGAAAAAAACATGAACTAACCATTTTAAAAAGAAATGGCCCACACTATGAAAATATGGACAATTGGAGCCAGTCAACCAAATTTATTTCCTTTTTTTAGCCACTTGGCCCAAAACCACTCTCCTTACACAATTAAGGAAATTAAATGTTCTTTATATTTGTTATTCTCAAATCACTTTTCTTTTCTAAATATACTTTCTCAAATCTTCTTTTTTTTCTCCTCTATTATGCATCGATCCATCTACTGTATTTTATGATCAATATCAAAAATTGATTTGTTATTTCTTGCATTAGAGCTTTGAAAACTATGGACATGAAGCAAAAAATAGGAAATAAAGGAAAGTTAAAATTAACGGGTAAAGCGGTCAATTTTGACCTCAGATTTGTTGTTAATGATGATTATTTTACAGAATCATTACATACAGGTTTGTACTTGAAGCAATGTCATAGTTCTTTAAACTTGAAGAAGAAAAAAATAAAATAATGAGGTCTCAAGGTAAGAGAAAAGTCATGTCTTGGTCCATGTTCTTCTCAGAGGCTAATTCAATCACGGTGAGTCGGAGATGTTCTTCTTAGAGGTTGACTCAATCACGGTGAGTCGGAGATATTTTGATGCATTTAAAGATAAAAAAAAAAAAAGAATATGTCAATAGATATTCTTTTATACCAGATTGATACACATTTTTTAAAAGAGAGAAGGGTTACCTTTGCATGCACATACAGTCTCTCTACTCAATTGATACTCTTTTATACCAGTTTGATACACTTTTATACCATATTGATACACTTTTTTTAAAAAAAAAAAAAAGAAGGGGAACCTATGGATGCATATACAGTCTTTATGCCCATTTAATACATTTTTATGTCACATTGATACACTTTTATACTACATTGATATTCTTTTTTAAAAAGGGAGAGGAAATTCTTTGCATGCACATGCAATCCCTATACTCAGTTGATACTCTTTTATACCATATTGATACATTTAAATTCAACATCAGATATCCACTGACCTCCGTATTTTATCATTATTGAAACTAAAACTGAAGTTGAAACCATTATTTTGTATCAATTTTGAGTAAATTTACAATGGAAAAAAATTATAGGAAGCTAATTGAATGCAAATTTTTGAAGATTTTATACAAAATTTATGGAATAAGAAAGATTAATTGAAGTATCGAAAAAGGTAAAAGAATGGAGGTTTGGGTGTTTGAATGGAAAGGAAATTGTGAATGAAAAGGAAAGAAAGAAAGAGAAAGTTACTTTAACGACATTTTCGATTATGTTTAAGCATATAACAATGAAGGTTAGCTAGTGAAATTAGTTTGTGGCTATTTATAGGGTATTTAATTTTGAATGCTATTTTTATGATATTATTTTATTTTTAGGTGTTGTTGCTGTCCTTTTCCCTAATATTTATCCATTAATAACAGATTAATACAAAACCCAATATTAATATAAAAACCTATAACTCTTCAATTGCTTCACTTTATATTTTACTTTCCAAGTTTTCAGAGAGTTCTCATTATTTCCTCATCTTACTTTCATCTTACTTTTCTCATTCTCCTCATTCGTCAAGTTTTGATTTAGGTTTGTTTCTCTTCTTTCTCTTTTTTCTTGTGGAATTATGTTATAATTAATTATTTTATGTAGTTAAATTTTTAATAAGTTGTCTCCAATTCTTCATTCTTTATGCTCACATTTTATGTGAAGGAAACTTTTAGACAAGCTATTGTGACTAGTGACTTACAAATTGAACCACTGAGTATTCACATAATATTACTTTGAGAGATAGTAGTTTAAACGTCTTAGTAATTTGTCAACTTAATTTTAATTGGAACTACTCTATGACCATTGTTTTTTTTTTTTTTTAATTTTTTTAGTGAAAACATTTAATTTTTTTTCAATCACATTATAATTGTAAAAAAAAACCGAGAAAAAAACCGAAAAACCGATTGTATATTGATTTGATTTGGTTTATAGATTTATAAAACCGATATTATTGGTTTGGTTATATTTTAATGAAAAACCGAACCAACCCGACCTATGTACACCCCTAACTTGAGCCAATATGTATTAATCCATCTGTAGTTTCCTTTGTTAACTCCTTCAAGTTTATAGAAGTCCAAGTGATTCCAGCTTCCGAACATGTTGCTGTGGCAGTGGCGGCGGTGACCAATCACTTCGAGGTTCCTCACCAACGTCCTCCACAACGTATTCCTATACAAGAATTAGCATATAAGATACATGACAATGACATTGACGGATCCAGGATTTTCAGTTTTTGAGTTCTGAATTCTAAGATTGGACAATCACTGGGTTCAAGATGGATAATTTATACAAATGAAGTGGATTTCTCAACAAAAATATGAAGTTTGGACCACAGCTATTAGGTTCTGCGTACCAGTTACGTGTGATGTAGAGTCTGAAGAGGGTAGAACGTATGCAAAGCTTACCCTGCCTCAGAGGTAGAGAGGTGGTTTTTTGATAGACCCTTGGCTCAAGAAAACAGTCCAAAGCAATGCAAAAAGAGAGAAAACAGAAGCAAAAGCATCACAAAACATATTGAACAGTAACTACAAGAAAACATATGATAGTCAAAGTATAAGAAACAGTGGATAGTAACAAAACGGAAGGAGAAGAAACTACCGGAGCAGACCTACGACTACTTGTATGGACGGATAGCAAGATCCGCTCCTAGACAATGGCAAACAATATAAAGAGAGGAACAAAAACAAGGGCGCAGCTTTACCTTTGTGAGCATCGTTTTCTCAAGTATATGGTAGTGTCGTTGCCAAATTCTCTGTCCAACCATTGTAGCAACCAAAACACTGTAAACCATGCCAAGGAGGGCAAATAATGCTAGCACAATTACAGCAACAACTAATAATCCTTCTATCCCAGATTGATCACTGTCTCCTCCTAAGCAATTCCCACATTCGCAGTCCGTGCAAGATTCATTCTCGGAGCAACACTCACATGACAAGTTTGAACAATCAGAGCATATGTTGGAATCAATGCAGATATAAGTTGTACCTGGATGAGGCGTACGCGTCTGACAGTCTGCACACATTCTGCAAAGATATGAAAAAAGTTGAGAACGAAAAAAGAAAAAACAATTCTCTAGAAACTGCAGTAGATGCCTAGACCAGCTTACGTGCACCTCGACTAATGAACTACAGTATAAGACGATAATACAGTAGATACAGATCAAGAAACTAATGAAAGTAAAAAAGGAACATAAAGCACATTATTTGTACCCATTGCAAGAGCAACAAGACAACGCATTCCAACAGGGAAGACTCAAATCATCGCGCACACTTTCATCAAAGCAAGTTAAGAAACAACCAGATATGCCCACCAAAGCGAAAAACACCAGTGCCCCTGCACGAAAGCCAACCAATAGTAATAAGATTAACTCATAGAATCAGTTTTGTTAAAAAAAAAAATGGTTACAGTAACTCATAGTATCACTACATGCTGAAAATGGTAGACTGAATTTTGGATGATGCACTATTTACATCTTGAGAGATGTGTGTGTCACGCATGTCCCATTCATGCACTGATGGGCATAAAGAAAGGATGTGTTTTCTTCAGATTAGGCAAGAGAGAAACAAATTAACCTTTCTTCGGACCTCACGCCTCTTTCATCACAGTTCTTACTTTTCTCTGTTAGTCTATTTTGATAACCGAGAAATTTCCTAATGGTCAATGAAGTAAGTTGAGAACCATGAGTTTTCAGATTCAGATCCCAGTGGTGGCAAAAACACTTGATAATTTCTTTCATTGGGCCAAGTTTTGATGGACTGCGTTACCTGCTGGAATTAGTAGAGGTGTGGCAAACTGACTCAACATATGGTTATCAAAAAAGAAATTTCTGAGTCAGCTCTTCCAACCCCAATAGTGGCCACAAGTTCAAAACTCGGCGGTGCGTGAGTCCACCCCTCTACCATTCTACCAGTTAAATATCAGGCTTTAGTTAGCGACAGAGGTTAAACTCGTCATGTGCACTAAACCCACACTTTATGTGTTGCGTCCTTACCCCTAAACCAACACGCAGGGGGTTTCTTTCTGTTGGTTCTTCCATCAGAGAAGGTGGTATGTCTCCTTATCCCAATCCAAGTATTGGATAGTTGGCCAACACAATAGCACCTACTCTAGAATTTGTCCAAAGTTCCAATAGAAGAGTCACACAAACTTTTTGCATTCTTACGACATGCAAACTTAGGAATAACTATTAAGTATTGCCTATCTCATATTCGTTCACCACTCCACAACCAAATCTCATTTAGCAAGGCAACTAAATAAGACATAGAATCCCAGAACCAGCAGTGAAAATCAGGTATTAGGGGCCTATTGGCACCGAAATTGTATTTCAACACGGATAGGTAACAATTGTATCTGACATGTGGTCATTTTGTGCATATATCTGGATTGGTCATCCATTAGGAAAAAAGAATATTAAGGAGCCAAAACGACAGTTTGACATCCATACATAAAGAAATGTTGCTAACTACTGCAATTGAATATGTTTTACCGCAAATGTAATAGAAGCCCACTTCGCTACCAAACCCCCAATGCAAACGAAGCCAAAACTTCTGGTGTGTATCAATCTCATATATTAAATATCCTAGTGAAGCTATAACCTGCAAAACAGAAAGTTAGTGATACATTAAAGATATTGCCCACAGCACTACTTAAGGTAATATCTAGAATGAATTAAATAAACAGGGTCACCCACGTACAAGCTGAACTGAGAGAAAGACGAACAAAATGTCTTTGGTCACAAAGAACCGAAACTTTAAAGTTCGCCATTTTCTTTGAAGATCGTTAACTCTCAAGTAAAAGGGAGCCTTGCAGGTCGTACAATGGGAAAATGCAAATCCTTCCTGTAACAAGACAAACTTTAGGGATCAGGTATATATTCAATTTGATATTCAGTAAGAAATAATTCGTCAACAGCTGCAGCATTTGCCTATAGCGGTGCAAAAACCAATAACTGATTGAACGCTCGGTTTAGTTTTGGACACGGTATGCACAAACAACAAATGATAGCATGTAAGCACGCCAATCTGAAAGCTATTAAAAAAATACAAGTATAAATACACACAATTTGGTTCCTGATCATATTTTTAAAGCATCAATGCGTGTCTAATAAGTCTCAGGTGATGTTCCTCGTACTCTACAAGAAAGGTTGCCGCGCCAGTGTCGGATCATAAATAATGCAGCACTTTCACAGGATCAACAATATAACCGATGGCATTTTTGAAGAGCCCGAGCAACATAAGTCAATAAGTTACCAAAGCTTAAAGCTAATAAGGCTAAAGCTTCTGCGGAACAAACGATCTGAAAACATACCTTAACAGCACGCCACTGATCAAGGCATTCTCGGTGAACATACTTTGATGTACCCCTGCATTTACAAGGTGCAATAAAGTCCCTACCTAAGAAAGAAAAGTTAAAATAACTGTAAGTATGGTTCTCATGCATCAATAAGTTCATTAACCAAAATAACACTAATATGCTCTGAACATAATAAACAAGGAAAAGCTCGAAAATGATCATTCACTAAAAGACGTTATATGAATACAAATAACCAAGGAAGAATTCAACAAGAAGCACTCAATAGAATATAGTAACAAGTTAACAACTCCTCTTTGTCAAAATGTTCTTTCTTCCTTGTTATTTGAGTTCGATGATTCAAATCAATCAGTTAACTATTCCTCAATCGTAAATCTGTTATGCTTGCTTTCCATATACATAACCCAAATTAGGTACGGTTTACTTTTATCATAATTCGACTAACTTCTTATGAACCTCGACCTACTTCAACCTTCCTCCTTTAACCAGACTTGATATCAAGTCTGATAATGTGAATATATGTGGAGATCGATCTAAACGATTTCAAATACTAGAATAAAAGCTATGTGATATGTTAGACAATGCAACCAACCATCTGCAATTAAAACTGAGAATACCACAACAAACCAAACACTAGTACTTCAACTCTCTCCCAACTGGAGGCAGAGCTAGGGGCACGCCAGGAGGTTCACCCAAATGCCATCAAAAAATTACATGGTATATACAAGGTCAAATTACTTTTTATGTGCCTACAGTAGCTATTGAATCCCTTGGATTTTTCTTGTGTTTTCCTTTTTATATTTTGAATCCCCATAGTGAAAATCCAGATTCTTACCACTGCGTCCCACATGTAAATTTTCATTTAGTTCAGTCACCTCCGTAATGCAGAAATGTCACCTATGTTGTTCGGACTCTTCAAAAATGTCAGCAGGTGCATGTAGGATTCTCCAAAAGTAATGTATTTTGGAGAATCCAACATTGGAGTGGCATCGAAAGTGAAGAGTCTACGCAACTTAGAACTTCACTTAGGACTAAAATATTTTGGCTTTAAACAGGAATAGGGGAAAAAAAACCATCCCTTGGGACTCCAACACCCCTCTCACACTCAAGAAGGGATATTTGGGGCTTGGACAATAAGATAGAGGTCCAACATAAAAAACAATGAATTTACATTGGGATGGGCACGACTCTAATACCATAAAAAATAAATGAATCTTGAGCTTAACTCATATCCAAAAGCTAGCTCGAGGTGAAGATTATCAAAACCATATAAAGACAAAATTTCTATCCCGTGAACTATGTGGAACTCCAACAGAGTACAAGTTAGCCCAGACATCACCATTATAAAAAAGAAGTGAAACCATATTTGAAAGACATACAATTCACCAACAAAAACACTTACTCACAATATATTTAAACATCCATTTCACCCCAAAGCATCTTACTTAACACTTAAAAATCACAAACAGAACCACAATAACACACATAAATTGGAACGGATTGAGTAATATGATAATCAAAAAACTCACCATGACTTTCAAGGCAAATTCGACACTGAATTTGGTCAACGTTTCCAGCTTCAAGGTCAACTTTACTGGCTTTAACTATCAAAGGAGGAACTAAAGAAGAAGAAGAAGAATCAAAATAATGAGCCATTTCTTTTTCTTTTCTTTTTTCATCTCCAATTATTATAAAAATAAACTGTAATTTGATAAATTGTGTTCATATTTGTTGGGGAAAATATAGTAGTAATTGAAAGTTCATACGAAGTCAGATAGTTAGCATTTGGTAGTTAGTCCTTGTCCAAATAGAAATTATAAATAAAATTCTATAGGAATGTATTTTCATATTTGAGTTGTACTCCCATTTAATTAGATAGGTAGTATATTACTAAACTAAAATTATTAATGATTCTTTGAAATTTCTATCCATGATACTGAATGTACTAGGTAAGGATAGGCACATTTGAGGTTGTCCAAATGATGCCAGAATACTATATTTGTAATGATTACTTGGTAAATAAAATCTTTATTTACCCACAAAATAAATAAGGAGTAATTTTATTTTATCATACTATGAATATAATAAATTTAGTATTTTAAAAATTATATTAAAATAATGAATAGTATTTAACAACAGAGATAAACATACGCAAAATAATAAATTATCCATTAATTTTTCAAACTACACAAATAATGTTGAACATTTATTTTTAGTATAACTAGTTAAATGCACCAGCCTCGCCCGTATAACCTTTGATTATTTAAAATTAGATGATTTTATTTATTGCAAAAAGTTTTTAGTGAAGTGCAAAAAATTCAAATCACTTTTCAAAAATCCTTCATACGTTAATATAATAATGTAAATATAACATATATTTTATTCTAAGCATATATATATTTTACCACCAAAAGTTTCAAGTGGTTAATAAATCATCACTTTTGCGTTTGTCAAGCAGTACCTCTTTTATTTATTGCTAGAAACTAAGAGAAACGCATCGATTTAAATCATATTTGTATTACAGTTATTTTTTTTATTTTTTCTATATTTAAAATCTTTCCTTATTTTTAAAGTTAAATCTTTAGAAAATCTTTGATTACTTATTTAAAACTTTTAAAAATTTGATATTTTTATATTTTTCTTATTCTAACGTTTTCATATTTATTTCTAGATTTAATTCTTAAACTAATAAAAAATATATTAATTGTCATTAATTCATATGACTTCTAATAAGAAAAGGTTTTACTATAAATATTTAATTAATTTTAATTGTTAAATATTAATAAAATAGTGAAAAAATAATTTTATTTAAAACAAAGACTTTTAGTAAAAGACAAAAGGTTCAAATAATATTTCTAAGGTCCTTCACAAAGACAAAAAGTTCAAACAATATTTTTATAATCCTTCACACTTTATATGATAATGAACATGAAAATGCATTGCATGTTTATTTCAAAATACTTGATATATAATTAATGCGTTGATTCATGCTTGATATAAAATAAATGTCCCAAAATACTTGATACAAAACTAATGTCTCAATTATTAATAAGACTTGTGTATATATATCTTTGATTAATCGTTAAATTATAAAAAGTGATGCATTTGTTACATGATTGTCACATATATTCAATATATATGAGACTAAATACTTAAAGCAATTAAGATGCAAGTTAACCAAAAGAATAAAGACAATAAATAAATTCATGTCCATCACTAAACAATAAATCTAACTCTTTCCTCAAAAGTGTATGATGATGGACAACAATGAAATTCGTCTGTCCATTAGAAGCATATCCTTAACTGAAGCAGTAGTAATAGTGATAAAAAGAAAATAAATTACCAACAAGATCAACCGATGCCTGAGATTCATATATTTACTAAAATAAAAGAAAAACAAAATCATTTAAAACCAATAAAGGTTCTTTTTCACACCGCAAAATCAATCCGACCCGGCATCATATTCTCTTCTCAGCGGCCTATGACCACCATCTAATTCCACGTCTTTCTGTCACAATTTTCTTTCTGATTTTCAGCAGAAGAATTACAACTAAAAATAATGTCTGGTCCAAGCGACGGAAAAACATTTGGGCTTTTCTCTTTGAAAAGTTTACATGCGATTTCTTTCAATAATTACTGACAAAGTCTTTTGTGAATGGCTAGCCAAAAAAGGGAATAAAATTTTCCTTAAATAACACTCCTAGTGATAAAACGTTGCATCCTGCTATAATATCAATTAATTACAAGATACAACAAAATAATATAATAGTTGAATTATCAGAACAATATGGTTAAACCTAATTTTTATATAAAAATTCCTTAAACCTCGACCAAACATTCATCTACTATCTGTATTAAATTAAAAAAACAGAAATAGAATAGAAATTAGGTATACCAAAACGAAGCTATATCGATATAGTACAACTTCAATCTAACCTTTCCATACATATTTCTTAAAGTTTAGTTTTATATGATATTTATGACCAAATCAGGTGGAGTAAAGCTACCTATTCTAACAAGGAGCAAGGTCTTTCTTTAAGCGTATAGATTTTTCTTTAAAATCATGATTTTTATTTTTATTATATATTTTAGAACTCCTTTTTTATGTACACAAGGAAAGACTCCTTTTTTATCTATTTAAGGAAAAAAAATTTAATATTAATTTTTCATGTATTTCTCTCTTACCATGTATTTTTAGAATTTTTAATTTTACCTAGTGCTCCAGCTCCTAAGTTCAGGGATAGTAATAAAGATAGAGCACCAAGCTCTAAGTCTCAGGGCAGTGTTAGTAGTGTGTGCACCTATCTTCTTTGCCAGACTTGTGGAAAGCACCATCAGGGTATTTGCAGAGTGGGTAGTGGTATTTATTTTAGGTATGACAAGTTAGGCCACAAAGTCAGAGACTGTTCTCAGCCAGGTCCTCAGGGTTAGCTGAACTATTTCTCAGCTCAGTTTGGTTGTCCAAATCAGCAGGGTGCCACTTCCAGTGCTACTAGTAGATAACGCCCAAATCGACTTTATGCTCTCCAGTCTCGGCAAGATTAGGAAAATTCTCCTGATATGGTTACTGGTACATTATAGATCTTTCACTTGCATGTTTACGCTTTGCTAGATCCAGGAGCTTTCTTGTCTTTTGTTACTCCCTATATAGCAGTTGATTTTGGAGTTAGTCCTAAAATTCTAGCAGAGCCCTTTTCAGTATCTACCCCAGTAGGTAAAACCATCATAGCTCGGTGAGTATACAGGAACTGCTCGATTATGATATTTCAGAAAGTTACCTCAGCAGACTTAGTCGAATTAGAGATGATTGATTTTGATGTCATTCTCAACATGGATTGGATTTATTCCTGTTATGCCACAGTTGACTGCAAACATATAATAGTCCAGTTGTAGTTTCTAAATGAACCCGTCCTATAGTGGAAGGGTAGTGTATCCGCTTTAGAGGTCAGCTTGTTTCCTACCTTCGGACATGAAAAATAATATCTAAGTGATGTGTCTATCATTTTGTTCGAGTTAAGGACACTAGTTCTGAAACTCCCAACCTTGATTCAATCCCAGTCGTGAATGAATATTCAGATGTCTTTTTTGAAGATCTTCCAGGAATTTCTCCCAAAAGGGAAATAGACTTTGGTCATTGATCTTCTTCCAGATACTCAGCCTATATCTATTCTACTATACAGAATGGCACCAACAAAGCTCAAAGAATTGAAAGAACAGTTAAAGGATCTCTTAGATAAGGGGTTCATCAGACCTAGTGTGTCCCCGTGGGGTGCACCGGTCTTATTCATGTGCAAAAAAGACGATTCTCTAAGAATGTGCATTGATTACCCTCAGCTCAATAAAGTTACGGTCAAGAACAAGTATCTACTTCCCAGA
Organism: Capsicum annuum; assembly: GCF_002878395.1. Taxonomy (NCBI): domain Eukaryota; kingdom Viridiplantae; phylum Streptophyta; class Magnoliopsida; order Solanales; family Solanaceae; genus Capsicum; species Capsicum annuum. The sequence continues at coordinate 188,778,864 of NC_061115.1, read as the reverse complement.
ATTGATGATTTATTTGACCAACTTCAGGGTGTCAGCTATTTCTCTAAGATAGACCTCAGATTAGGCTATCATCAGCTCAGAGTCAGAGAATGTGACATTCCAAAAATAGCTTTCCGTATTCGTTATGGTTATTTTGAATTCCATGTCATGTCCTTTCGTCTTACCAATGCCCCAATAGCTTTCATGAACTTGATGAACCGTGTGTTCAAGCATTACTTGGACATGTTTGTTATAGTCTTTATAGATGATATTTTGGCCTATTCTCGCTGTGAGCATGATCATATAGATTATCTCAAAATCGTACTTCAGACCCTCAGAGATCATTAGTTGTTCGCCAAATTTAGTAAATGTAAATTTTGGCTAAGGTCAGTATCATTCCTTGGTCATATCATTTCCGGTGATAGCATTAGAGTAGATCCTCAAAAGACCAAAACAGTAAAAAACTGACCCAGGCTCGTCTCTGCATCAGATATCAGGAGTTTCTTGGGTTTGGCTAGCTATTATAGATGGTTTGTTGAGGGATTTTCTTCTATTTCATCCCCTATATCCAGATTGACTCAGAAGAAAGTTAAGTTTAAGTGGTCAGATCCTTGTGAGAAGAGTTTTCAGAATTTGAAAACTTGACTCACCTCAGCTCTAGTTTTGGCTCTTCTAGATGGTTCAGGCGGTTTCGTAGTGTATTGTGATACATCCAGAGTAGGTTTAGGTTGTGTCCTCATACATTATGGTAAGGTCATAGCCTACGACTCCAGACAACTTAAACCCCATGAGAAGAATTATCCTACTCATGATCTTGAGTTAGCAGTCGTAGTCTTTGCCTAGAATATTTAGAGGCATTATCTATATGGTGTTCATGTAGATGTGTTCACAGATCATAAGAGCCTTCAGTATGTCTTTTGTCAGAAAGATCTCAATCTTCGTCAGAGAAGGTGGTTAGAGTTCTTGAAAGATTATGACATACGTGTTCTTTATCATCCGGGCAAGGCCAATATAGTTGTGATGCTCTTAGTAGATTTTCTATGGGTAGCATTGCTTATGTTGAGGACAGTAAGCAAAAGTTAGCTCATGAAGTCCATCAGCTTGTCAGACTAGATATTCGCTTAGTCAATACAGAGGAGGGTGACATATGGGTTCAAAGTAGTTCAGAATTATCTCTAGTTTCCGAGGTAAAATAAAAGCAAGATAGAGATCCCAGTTTAGTCAAGTTGAAATAGTCAGTCAAGGATCAGAAAGTAGAGGTTTTCTCCCAAGGGGGAGATGATGTATTGCGTTGTCAGGGTTGCCTGTGTGTTCCATGTGTAGATGACTTGAGGCAGCGAATTCTTGTAAAAGCGCATAGTGCACGCTAATCTATTCATCCAGGGGCCACAAAGATATACCACGACTTGCGGGCAATCTATTGGTAGAGTGGGATGAAGAGAAATGTTGTAGAGTTTATGGCTAAGTACTCTACATGTCAGCAAGTTAAGATAGAGCATCAGTAGCCTAGTGGGTCCATGCAGGAGTTTAGTATTCCTACTTGGAAGTGGGAAGAAGTGAACATGGACTTTGTGATGGGTTTGCCTTGAACTCGTCATCGGCATGATTCAGTTTGGGTCATTGTATATAGGATGACCAAATCAGCTCATTTCCTTCCAGTCCATGCCTCTTATTCAGCCGAGAATTATGTCAAACTCTACATCAGAAAGTTGGTCAGATTGCATGATTTTCCATTATCTATTGTCTGAGACAGAGGTACCCAGTTCACCTCTTATTTTTGGAAAGCGTTCTAATAGGGTCTTGGTACCCAAGTTCATCTCAGTACAACCTTTTATCCTCAGACAGATGGTCAAGCAAAAAGGACCATTTAGACTCTAGAAGATATGCTATGAGCGTGTGCAATTGATTTCAAGGGTAGTTGGGATGACCACTTGCGTTTGATTGAGTTTGCATACAACAACAGCTATCATTCCAGTATTAAGATGGCTCCGTTTGAAGCTCTCTATGGTAGGATATGAAGATCTCTATTTGGTTGGTTCGAAGTTAGTGAGGCCTCATTCATAGGGCCTGACTTAGTATTCGATACTTTAGAAAAAGTCCAGTTGATCAGAGAAAGACTCTGGGCTGCTCAGAGCCGACAGAAGAATGATGTAGATGTGTATAGAAAGGATCTCAAGTTTGAGATTGGTGACTATGTCTATCTAAAGATATCTCCCATGAAAGGAGTGAAGAGGTCCTGCAAGAAGGGAAAGCTCAGTCCTGATATATTGGTCCCTTCAAAATTCTCAGTCGCTTCGGCAAGGTAACTTATGAGCTCGAATTGCCTTAAGATCTAGCCTCAGTTCATCCAGTCTTCCATGTCTCTTTGCTCAAGAAATGCATAGGTGAGCCAGCAGTTGTAGTCCCTATTCAGAGCATAGATGTTTAGAATAACCTCTCTTATGAGGAGATTCTGGTCAAAATTCTAGACTATCAAACTCGTAGACTAAGGAACAAAGAAGTCCCTCTAATCAAAGTTCTTTGGCGGAATCAGTCCATTGAGGGAGATACTTGGGAAGCAGAAGTAGATATACGAACCAAGTATCCTCACCTTTTCCCCACTAACTCAGATCAAGATCAGGGTAACAGTTCTCCTTAAGCTTTTCAGTTTTCATGTCCAGATTTCAGTTACAACTTGATATCAGACTCATGTTTAGGATTCCAATCTTAAAACTTAGTACTAAGTACCATTGCATATCCAGTCACATGTTCAGGCATCATATTAGTCATGTGTTTATGCATTAGACATGCATTCTCTTAGTGAGAAACTCAATTATCAAAAATCTCAGTCATGCGTTCATGAGTCAGTTAAGTCATGAAATGATGTATCAGATATGCATGCTCAGTATAAATATCAGACATGTCAGTCATGCTTCAGTTGTTCATGGTCAGTATGTACTTCAGCTTATCATTTCTCCCATCTCAGTTAGTCTCATTCGAGGACGAATGTTCCCAAGGGGGAGATATTATAATACCCTAAAGTTTTCTAACTAATTTCGTTCCAAGAATGTCTAGTATTATCTTCTAAATTGAATGATATTTATTCCATGGGGAATTTTTAACATTTTTACCTTTTTTATATCGAAAATTCAATAAGCTTTCCATCGATATAAGATTCACCTAAATCCAATAACCTGGTAAGAAGTTATGACTATTTCAAGTTCCCGTCGTAAAATAGCGCCATATTAGTCAGTGGCACGCCGCGCCATAAGATAAAATGGCATTTGTCAAATTCCAGTAGGGGTCCGAGATAGTGTCACATCGTGCCAAACTTTTAGGTCGCAAATGAAGTGGCAACACGATGGCTCCACGTCGTGCCATTCCCCTTTTCCCAACTGTCAAATTCCAGTGACACGACGCGATAACACCGCGTCGCGCCAGGGGTCCAGTTCAGAAAATTTTCACCAAATTAAAAGACACATCCAGGATTAATGGGGTCAATTTCCCTCCCCTATTTAAGCCCTTTAACATGAGATTCATCTATTTGGAACCCAAAATAAACTAGTTTCTCTCAATTTTCTCTCAAGAACAAGTTAGGGTTTCAATTGGGGATTCAATTTCAAGAAAGTCTCTCCATCAATCTTTGCTAAACCAAGAACTAAGGTATGCGTTGTGTTGATTTATGGATTCCTTTCATCCATAAAGCTAAAGAACCCTATTTTTAATTATGAATCATGATTATTATGTTGTGGGTTGCTCAAGTTATGTAATGGTCGTTGTTTGATTCCCATGTTGGGATCCTTATGTGAAATTACGAAAACTACGTTATCATATAAGTTAAAATCCATGAAATTGGGTGGTTTATGATTTGTGAAATTTGATAATTTCACCTATGCCTTAAGTTGTGCATGTAAGGTGTTTGATAAAATGCCTAAAGGGATAGAAATTATGCACTATAGCTAAATTGTGACCCAAATGATAATGTATGCTTTAACCTTATGTTCAAAATGACTTCCATGTTATTCTTATGTATTGAAATTACTTGTGGGATTGCTCATGAGTTAGCCTTATGAAAGTATGCTATGTATACATGCTATCTTATTCATGTACCAAGCTATGATACTTAAATGCCCATGAAATATCTCCAACTATTGTATTAAGAATTGTTAATGTTGGTCATGTATTCAATAATGTCATGCCTTGTCAGTTTCCTTTCATCGAGTCCTAGGGGTACTTGTACCCAAAAAATATAGTTGTGTACCTAGAGTCAGTGATATGTTTCATGATATACTCAGTCAAGCCATGATCTATAGAACTCAGTTTGTCACGTGACTCAAGAAATATCAGTAATTCAGTAATCTCAGTACTATTCCGTCAGTCAGTGGAATTCAGTTAATTCAGTCCAGTTCAGTTCAATAATTCATGTTCAGTGTCTATTCAGATGGGAGTAGGAGTTAGCACCGAGTGAACCCAAGGATGGGAACTTACCTGTTATATGAGGGTGTGATTCTTAGAAGAAATCCTTGTATTCCAAAACTACGTAGCCAGCATAGGTTGAGACATCATAGCCTGCTTTATGAGGGTAGATGAGATGACTTAACCTGTTATATAGGGGTTCCCACCATTCTCACTAGAGTTACCTGTTATATGAGGGTTACTCACCGATTGTCCTTACCAGTGGCTCACTATTGATACCCTTCTAATTGAGATTACAATTTGGACCCCAACTCAGCCATAATGGCATATTAGGGGCATGTCAGTTAGATAACTACTTCCCACAATTTCAGTTATAGAATTTAGGACTATCATATATATCCAAGTCAAAATAGTATGGAACTTAGCTAGTTCCATCAAATTCAGGACTGTCAGATACAGTCACTCATATTATCAGTTATATCAGTCATTAGAACTCAGTTATCAGTCATGTTAGTTATATATAAACTCATGTTAGCACGATCTCAGATATAGTTACTATGTGTTCATGCATGTATTCTCACGTTTATATTAGTCAGTTAGCCAGTATTGTTCATGCATATAAACCCCATGCATTTAGCCTACCTCACATGCATACCAGTACATTTAAAGTTCTGAAGCATTTGCGCTATGGTATTTTATACCATAGGTTCTGAAGCACGAGCTCCAGAGCATCAGTAGATTCTAGATATAAGCAGTCAGTTAGCAATGAGTATTTCTCCATTGAGGACATGATTATTTCTTTATTATCTCATTAATTAATTTATTAGCTAGAGTTAGTTAGGGACCTATCCCATCAACTGCTTATTCAGACAGTTCAGTCAGTTGTAGGCTTTTCAGACCATCATGTTTCAGACAGATTATTTTAATTATTTTAGGTACTTTATACCCCACCAGATATTGTCCTTTATCAGATATTATGTTATAGTTTTGAACCTTATGGCCTTTTAGTTCATGTTTACACATTTATTCAGTATATCATGCAGTATACAGGTATAAATATCAGTCATGGGTTAGCTTGTGGTCCTTTGGGGTCATGAGCACCGTTTAGAGTTTCGGGTACCAGATTTAGGGCGTTACACCAGTGAATGTTCTGCATGCAAATGTCAAGACTGCAAGGCAAAATATGATGTAGTGATTAATGTTATTAATGCATTAACTACTTCTGTAAAGGAATTAACATCTAAGAGGGGTGTCATTCCATCAAAGATGATTTTATATCCATCCACTCCATTAGAGATTAAGGCTAAGAGAAGAAGGAAAGTAATTTCCAAGGAACTATCAAGCATCCCAAAAAATGAAACTGCAACTTCTCTTTCCATGTGTTGCACTGAACAATGTACAATGGCCAAAGAAGAGAAGCACGAGCTGAAGAAGGTGAATATATATATATATATATGTTTGTTCCAACTAACAAATAGACCCATATCTATTTCAACAGATGACACATCTACTGAAAATTATCAAATAGATATATACATCTGTTGCAACAGTTGTTGAACTTGTTGCATAAGATAGTATTTGTTGCAACATATGTCTCATCTGCTTTAGAAAATCAAATAGCTCTTCGTACCTTTTTTATTTATCCCTACAGATGACCTATCTGTTGCAACAAATAAGTCATATGTTGCAATAGATGGTTCATCCGTTGAAAATTATCATATAGGTCTTCCTCATGCAGAAATTTGTCCCAACAGTTAAGTCATCTATTGAAACAGAAATATAATCTGTTTGGGATAATTTAAAATAGGAGGAAGACCTATTTGATTTGCTAGAACAGATGAGTTATCCTTTTCCATTTTGTTGTATTTCCGTGATTAGCATTGACCAATTTTGGATTTCCAGGTGTATGTAGAAGCTACTGCTGAACAACATTGACAATATGCTACTTCTTTTATGAAAATACGGAGAACAAAAAGCACAAAAACCGTAAGTAAGCGACAATAAAGATCCACGATGACCAAAGCCAAATTCCATAGCACCGGATGAAGAACATCTTGTCCATATTGAGTAGATCTTTATAGCTTGAGTCTTTCAAAGTAATAACCTCACTCATCCTTAGGAATTCGTGGCATCAATACTTAAATTATTAATGTATTTGTTGAGATTTGTACCCATAATAATTTTTTTACTTTTCATTTATTTGTTGATTTATTTCAGCTAATTTCTGAAGGCTTCGATTTATTTTATTTTTTCTATGAATTTTATTTTTTCCTTAGATTTGAACTTATTAATTGAAATGGAATACTAAATTCAAATATTGCAACAGATAATGTATCTTTCGCAATAAATGACACATCTGTTGGAAAATATCAAATGGATATAGACATATATTACAACAGGTAGGTAATATGTTAGAAATTATCAAACAGGTATTTCCACTATTGTAATAGATAGACTTAGATAGAAACATCGACATAATGCAACAGATGACCAACCTATTGCAACAGATAAACTATATGTCAGAACAGGTAGAATATCTGTTACAACAGATGGACAATCTGTCGCATTATAAAAATTCAACTTTCATTAGACATAAAAAATTTCCACTACATGTAAAAAAGTGAAAGTGATTATTGAAATAAAAAAGGCAGAACCCATCGACAGTGTTCAGTTTAAACACCTAAAATAAAATAGGCATCAAGTAGACAATGTTCATTTTAAACACGTAAAATAAAATAGGCATCAAATGTGTCAGTTTGTCACTTTTTCCCCTGTTGGCTACTTGCGTGTAATTTATGCAGCCAAGGCTCGTTGAACCCCCATTTTTGCTGATTTGGTCCCTAACGGTTATTTTTCTCCCATTGTATTATATATTATTATTCTTCCTAAAATTTAACCCTAAATTCCTAAATCTTCTTTTTCTTCTTCATCTTTTTTTCTCTATCCAAATTCATCTCGATTATTTGTATTTTTTCTGGGTATTTTTTTTATTTTTTCCAACTGAACTTGACAATGTCGAGCTTATCTTCCACTATTTTTTGTGACAAATTTTTGATATTGTAAGTGTGGTCATGAAGCTCTATTGAAGACTTCTTGGACTCAACAAAATCCAGATCGTAGGTTTTTTACTTGTAAGATTTCAAATGTAATATTTTTTTAATTAATTAGTTGATTACTTATTGACTTGTAATTATTTTGTAATTGTGGTCTTGTTTTAGTAGAAGTTGGGTGGATGTGATTACTTTGATTTGTATGAAGAACGACACCCTTCTCAAGAAAATTGTGTAATCTAGGGTTTATTGAAAAAAGTCAAGGCTTTTAAAGAGAAACAAAATGAGCAAGAAGATACTACATTGTTGGCGTTATTGCTACTGGTTTGGTGGTATTGGGCACATAGATATTCAAACCTAATTGCTAAAATTTTCATGGTAGTGTATTTTTATTTGCTACTAGTTTGGTGTCATTGAGCACATGGATATTCAAGCGTAATTGTCGAAAAATATCAAACAAATTTTGACATATGTTACAACATGTAGGTCATCAGTTGGAAATTATCAAATATGTCTTCCCACTATTTCAATAGCTAAGACTATATCAGCATAATGCAACATAGGACCAACCTATTGCAATAGATAAATTATTTGTCAGAACAGATAGAATATATTTTACAACAGATGGACAATCTTTTACATTGTGAAAAATTCAACTATCATCAGACAAAAAACTTGCCCC
>NC_061115.1:188732801-188767758 GCF_002878395.1 Capsicum annuum | reverse complement strand
ACTTCCGTTAGAAAACGATCCATCATTTTACTCTGGCTCAATAAGATGGGGAATAACTCCAACAGTGGCTGCATGAAGGTAAAAAAATTGACCTCGTCCAAGGCAGGTAAGTTACAGTCATAAACATTGATCTTTCCCTCCTCGGGAAGTATCTCAATAGCCCGATAATGTACATCGTCCACGTTTATGACTCCGATAATCCTCTTTGACTCAGTTTAGCTCTTGTTGTGTGGATTTTGGCCTCTCCCCTCAAATATATTTTATCATTTATTCATCCCATTAGAACCCAAAAAGCAATGAATGAAATCCCTCACCATCGGGAGTTGACGCTAGGTTACTGAGATAATCGTACCTATCCTTGAGATTTCTATAGAAGTCGAGGTCCATTATCCTATCGACAGCATCATAAGGTTCCAAGTAGGATAATTGCCTGCCCCTCATGAGACAGAGAATTTCTTTAACATACTGTGATATAAGAAGTCAATTTTTAAATAGGTTAGTAATTGTAAAGAATAAGAACATTGTGAAAGATATAACGGATGGTCCATCTATTGAAGAGGGTTCTCTGAATCTGTTCACAGATTACCCATCTAACACATCTTATGTAAGAGATGGGTAATACATTGCAACAGAACTGCCATAAGTTGCACCAGATTACACATATGTTGCAATAGATGACAAGTAGATTAAAAGGCTAGGTTAGGAAAAGTGTAACTTACCCTATCCACTTACTGCGTACGCATATCTGTCATACTTATAAAGTCTTCGGTGAAAAATTTATGAATAGGGTAATCTTTTACGTCTTGATTGGCCCGTCGTAGATCCCTCTACTCTTTGATGCCAAGTTCCGCGTATATTTCCACCTTCTTGAATGGCGCTTGAACTTCAATAGATTTTGAAAAGGGAGGAGTTACAATTTTTTTAGATTTTCGATTGGAGAGTACTTGGCTAATTGTTTTTTTCTTTATCTTAACCGCCGCTGAAAGAGTGTATGGCTCCCTCAACTTCTTGGATGGTATGACACGCCTCTTGGATTTCAATTGCTCAAAATATTTAGCGATAGTATCTACTTTTTTAAAGAGTTTATCCTGGCTGTCCTTGCACTCTTTGCATTTGCAACGAGAACATAAGGGTGAAGAGGGGTGGGAGAGATCGGTGAAAGGTTGAGAGGGACCTGTGTAATTGGGAGAGGGAACTATGAGAGGTATGTTTTCAAACATATTTATTCTTTCTCGAGCATTAAAATGCTCAACATCATGATTGGGAGTAGCATCAGCATACCTGCCACCAACATCAACTCTACTAGCAACACCCCCAGAAGAAGCACTCGGATCTATTGCAGTAGTTTGGTCATGAAGAGCCTAAACACTAGGCTAAACTTTCCTAACTACTCTTCTTATGGTTGTTGATCTAGCCAATTACTTCTTTATTAACTCCATCGTTGGGTCTGCTATAGTATCAATATGACATTGAGTAATAAAAGAAGTCATCCCCAACTCCTACTCAGTAGGCACGATCCATGGATGAACAACCTATAAAAAAAGACAGATGCATTTAAATCATATAATATAATAATTTTCAAAGTTGGGTTATATGTTAACACAGACAACTTATGCAACAGATGATCTGTATGTCGCAATAGATTAACAATATGTTGCATCAGATTACCCATCTATTGCATAATTTGTAGTAGATGGTTAATTTGTTAAAAGTAGGGTTCAGAGAACCAAAGCAACAGATGGGTAATCTGATGCAAAATATCAATCGTCTGTCGCAATAGATTGCCCATCTGTTGCACCAGTTGTACAGGAAGGGTAATCAGTCGCAACATATGTCCCATATGGTGTATCAGATATAACATATATTATACCAGATATAACATCTATTCAATATCTTTTATTGAGTCAAATTATTTTACTTGAAAGAAGATGTATTACATCATCCGTAGGGTTAAAGAGATCGGCCTCCTTAATTCTTGTGTTGCTCTTTGCAACCAACCACCTAAACATCCTTGGATGAGAAACCTCATCCGAATAATCCATTACCTACTTTTGGAGGGGAGGAATGACTTCAAATTCTCAAGCCTAAAAAATGTAAATAGGAAGCAAGCAAAAAAAAGTCATATTAACTATATTTAGTATAAACTAATGGATGAGTAAAAATAGTGATTAATTTTACCATGAAAGCCCAAGGAAATATATATAATGTGATCTTCCATGGCCATACCTTTGTCAGTAAATATTTGACAGTCAAGTAGACGTTGTTATATTCCCAGGAATAATTATTGAATTTATAAAAATCCTCAGCACGCACCAACAAATCATCTTCTATGACCTTGTTGACATTTCTCGCAATATAATGGAATGGGCAAACCAAACTAAGCACAATTGCTCCATATACTGCTTTGTATGGTTTTATCCTTAAGATCTGTCATCAAATTCGATGCTTTGTAACCACGTCCAACAATGTCCAACAACCCATCTAATTTTTCCTTGCGTTTGTTAGTTTTTCTGGGTGGTTACTGGGATAATGCCTTCCCTCTATTTGCTTGTGGTGGTTTGGCTATCCTGCTTGCCTTGGCGATAGGTTCTTCTGGACGATCGAATCTCAGGCTCGTCACTATGGCAAACTCTTGCAAGCCAAAACAAACCAGCATGCCATAGTAGTTGATCCAGATTTCATCCATATTTTTGCCCCCTTTCTCCGAATATTTTTCATCCCTCATGTACTTGATCCTGCGCTTGAGAAGACCATATACCATCCTCATTTAGAAACAGGCGGAGGGGTCCTCAGGCAGCTCAAGAAAGCATCCAAAGTAGCTCCTCTTATGAAGTCCATCTATGTTTTCCTTCTTCATAATATTCCTAAAATAATTAAAAATTACCCCAACTGATATTTAAGTACAAGTTTACCAGTTAGTTTTGCAGGGTCATCTATTGGCATTGCAACTTGAAACCTATCAATACTAATAGTTTTGACAGGATCATACTGGGATGTCGATATTAATCCATGCCCCATTGGTGATCTATTATCATCATGTTGATGATCATCCTATTTCTCACTCTCTAATTCCTCCTCCTTCTCACTTTCATTTTCTTCATCACCATCTATAGTCCTTTGTCCATATCCCTCAACATTGTTTTCATATCTCTTCTCAGCTTTTATTTTCCCTGACTGAGGTTGTTCAGAAAGCTCCTTCGAATCCCTCTGTACTGTAGACTTTGTTATTGGGTGGTCAAAAGTTGAACTACTTTCACTTTCTTTTCATTTGGGAGACATGTTTTACCTACAAACAATAGAAAAAACAAAAAATACTTTACAATTAAAGTATGCATAAATTGTAAAAAAATACATTACAAACACCACCAATACCGACACACCAACAACCGCCACCACAAACATCACTAACCAATTCCACAAACACTATGAATACCGATACCACCAACAGCCACCACAAACACAACGAATACCGACACCACTAAAAGCCACTACAAATATCACGAATACCAACACCACCAATGGATACCACAAAAACCACCAACCAATTCCCACCAGCAATAACACAAACAGCCACCAACAATACCAATGCCAACAATACCACCACCAAACCACCAATACCAATACCAACACCGACAACCACCAACACCACCACAAACACCATCCAACACCACAAACACTATCTAATAATACCACCACAGTCAATGGAACACTGTGATAAAAACTAGGATCTTATCGGGTTCTTCCTACGATTTTACCATTAAGACTTAAAATTATTAACCTATTTTTGATGATAATACAACTAAAAGTCTTTTTTTTATCATTAACTAAAAAAAACCTAATTTTTAGAAAAAAAACAAATATAGAAATCTTCTCAAACTCTGTTACCTATGAATACAGAGAAAAACAATGTATACAAGCAAGAATAAATTTGAAAATAACACCTATATGGTCGGAAATGGGAAGAAAATTGATCTGTTGTGAAGGGTTGAGCAATATGTTGAGTAGTTATTATTTGTATTGTTGAGAGAGAAAGAAAAGAGTGAGAACTCAAGATTTGAAATGACAAAACTTTTTGCCGCAAATAGATGATTTGTATTTTGAAAAAGAATGATAAGTTTTGAAAATGTTAATTTGGTCCGAATTGATCTTAATTATTTTTAGCTAAATCAATTTAGAAATTCTCTTATAGTAAGTTAATGTGAATCACTTCATCTTGGAGTGATCAATCGATCAACAACTCGGGTCGGGAGGAATGCAACACCAACCCAACACCAACACCAACATCATGCAATTGTAAAAGACTCGATTAAAATTGTAGTTGACCCAATGTAATGTCCCTAGATCTAGATAAATCAATTTAGGTATTAGCTTATTATAATAAGTTAATGCGAATCGTTTTATCTTGTAGTGATCGATCGATCGATCCATGACTCGGGTTGGGAGGAACACAACACCAACACCATGCAATTGCAAAAGACTTAATTGAAGTTGTAGTTGACCCTATATGCTTGTCCTTAGAACTAGCTAAATTAATTTAGGTATTAGGTTATAATAATACGTTAATGTGACTCATTTCATCTAAGAGCGATCGATCGATCGATTGATGACTCGTGTCGGGAGGAACGCAATACCAACACCAACACCAATACTAAAAATTACAAAAAGACTCAATTGAAGTTGTAGTTGACCCTATGTACTCATCCCTAGATCTAGCTAAATCAATTTAGGTATTATCTTATAATAATAAGTTAATGGAAATCATTTTATCTCAGAGTGATTGATCAATCGATCGATCGACAACTCAATTTGGAAGGAATACAACACCAATACAAACACCATGCAATTGCAAAAGACTCATTAAAGTTGTAGTTGACCATATGTACCCATCCCTAGATCTAGCTAAATCAATTTAGGTATTAGCTTATAATAATAAGTTAATGTGAATCATTTCATCTTAGAGAGATCGATCGATCGATCGACAACTCGGATCGGGAGGAACACAACACCAACACCAACACCATGCAATTGCAAAAGACTCTATTGAAGTTGTAGTTGACCCTATGTACTCGTCCCTAGATCTAACTAAATCAATTTAGGTATTAGCTTATAATAATAAGTTAATGTGAATTGTTTTATCTCGGTGTGATTGATCGATGACTCGGATCGGGAGTAATACAACACTAACACCAACACCATGTAATTGCAAAAGACTCAATTGAAGTTGTAGTTGACCCTATGTACTCGTCCCTAGATCTAGCTAAATCAATTTTATACCAAACACTAATTTATACCATGCAACTGTATAAAAATAAATGTTCAACCTGCTGCACCAGGTGGAGAATCTATTGAAATTTAACAAACAAATTACTGAATATGTTGGAATAGGTAGGTAATCTATTGGAATTTATCAAACAGATTATTGAATATGTTGCAACAGATGACTTAGCCATTGAAAATTTTCAAACATAAATTGTAATATGTTGCAACATATTACTTATATGTTTTAAGATTTTTTTTATTGGAAAGCAACTTCCCATCCGAGAAAAAAAATAAGGCGGTAAGAAATATTACTTGGATAACTCAAAAATTTCCTTCTTAAGTAGTCTTATCTTGTCTTTTTAATGTCACCGTCTCCTCATGCCCCTCAAAGTTATTAATAAATATTTAAAACCCATCTCTATAATTCTGTCTCCTTTAGCGATAACTTAACTTAGCTCATCCCTCTCTTTTAGAATTCTCTCTCTTCTCTTTAGAGTAATCACAACCGTTTCTTTTTTTTTTTAATCTTTTTTCTCTTCCCCTTTGCATGAGAATCCTTTTGGATCTTAACCGATCAATATCTTTTCTCGACTGAAATAGGCATTCTAATCCTGTAGCTTTTTTGACATTGCAGGTAAGGTTCAATATTGCTTTTTCCTTTTTATCTTTTTCTTTGTATGTTATTTAAATTAGATATTTGCATTTGTTGTTTGTTACTTTATTGGTGGCATTGTTGTTGGGGGTGTTAGTGTTGTTGGAACATATGGTGTTAGTGTTATTGATGGTGTTGGAACATATGGTGTATCAACAATAACAACAATAATTAAAAAACAACACCAATTGATCATTTGTTGTATGGAGCAACTGTGGCAACCGATTGATGACTCGGGCTCAATCTGGCCAATCTGATATGTTGTATCAAATTGATCATTTGTTGCATCAGATTGTTGTAATATGTTGTATTCATTCAATTTTGTGTTACCCTTTTGTAATTTTCTTTTTGTTTTTCTCTTATTTGACATCAAACATTTTTCTCTTGTTTCCAGATAAAAGGAATTGAAAATGGATCATTTTTTGCCCAACCAGCATTAAAGGCTAGAGTAAAGATGGATTCGAAGGAATAAACTGCTTGGAACCACTTCATATATGGGAGGTATGTATCACTGATCAACCTCTCATAAAAACACACATCTAGTACACTGATTTTATGAATGTTGGTTCTTTACCTATTAGGCATTAATCCTTCAAATGAGATCCTACATTTTACAGTTAAGTTTGATAAGTTCAAACTGATAAGGCCAATGGACCAAGTAGGTGGTGTCGATACCCTATTACGGTTTAATGAAGATTTTGCTTATGTTTATGTGTTAAGTTTAGGGAAAGGTTCAAGTTATTGGTGACAGTGTATATATCTAATAGTGTTGGATCGATTTTAAGGGTTTAATGGACTTTTAAAAGGCCTCTGAAGCCTCACACTGCCACAAACAAGAATAGAAAAGCAATAGAAATTCCCCTGGTCCAAATTTATATGGATGGGTTGCACGAGGAGACTATTATAAAGCAGAAGGTAATTAGAAGAATACTTGTGCGGAAAGAGGGTGTGGAGAAGACCATATATCAACTCAGACCTTATTAAAGAAGAAACATAGGGAAGCAAGTAAGGAATTTCTAACCAATCTGGCCAATGAAATTGACTGGAAAGACAAAAAACTAAATGAGCTTCAAATATGGAAGTGCATCCAAATATTAAAATTCGTCAGTCGTTCTTGAAAAAGATAAATGGTAAAGAGGACAGGAGCTGTGCACTTTACTAGAGACTGCAACTAGCGAGCATGGCCTAAATGAAGACCCACAAAGATGCAGGATGAGAACTATAAGGAAGAAGCTTGGCGAACACAAAGAATTGGTAAGATTTTCAGTCAAGAATAAAACCTGAACCAACAACTCCTAAAGTAAGAATAAGGGATCAAGCCAAGGTGGCAATTTCTCAAGTTAAACTTGTATCTCATGCCTCCTATTTATGTTTATGGCTCTAGTCTAGTCAAAGGCAGTGGAAACAACAAGGCATGGGATTTCTGCCCAACTTCAGACCTTTTTGTTTCTACTGCCATTGACCAGATCAGAACCACAAATAGAAGGCATAGAAAGCAAGTTAGACTTCAGAAATTGACGCCTTGACTTGATCCCTTATTTTTACTTTTGGAGTTGTTGGTTCAGGTTTCATTCTTGGCTGAAAATCTTACCAATTCTCTGTATTCTCCAAGCTTCTTCCTTAGAGTTCTTATCCTACATCTTTGTGGGTCTTTATTCAGGCCACGCCCACTAGTTGTAGTCTCTAAAAAAGTGCACAACTCTAGTCCTCTTTACCATTTTTATTTTTCAAGAATGACTGACGGATTTTAATATTTGGATGCACTTCCACATTTGAAGCTCAATCAGTTTTTTTGACTTTCAAGTCAATTTCATTGGCCAGATTGGCTAGAAGTTCCTTGCTTACTTCCCTGTGTTTCTTCTTTAATAAGGTCTGAGTTGATAAATGGTTTTCTTCCCCTTCTTCCTAAACAAGTATTCTTCCAACCACCTTCTATTTTATAATAGTCTTCTCGTGCAACCCATCTATATAAATTTAGACCAGGGTAATTTCTATTGGTTTACTTGTTTTCAGCAGTGCGAGACTTCGTAGGCCTTTCAAAAGTTCATTAACCCTTTAAATCAGTCCAATCACTATTCAATATTTACACTTCCACCAACAACTTGAACCCTTCCCCAAACTTGACATATAAACATGAGCAAAACCGTCATTAAATTATAACAGGGTATCGACCCCACCAACTTGGAATCCTTCCACCTTATCAATTCACACCTATCAAACTAAATTGTAAAATGCAGGATCTCATTGGAAGGATCAATGTTTAATCGGTAAAAAACTGCATACACAAAATCATTATAATTTATGTGTGTTTGTGAAGATAGCCTGATCAGTAATACATAACTTACATGCATGAAAGTGGAGCCATTCATCTGCACTAACCTTATTCTTTCTACCCCATTAATGTCGAACAATGTTTATTCTTCACTTCCCATCGTTAAGTAGTGTATAAGACCACAGAAACTCAAAGGGTAACCATCTTCAATGTCAGAGGACTACATGCCCGTCAAGAAAAAACAAGTGCTACAAGTCGTGACTTCACACTTTTTTTTTAAATATGTTTATATAATAAAACAATTACCAATTTGGTTTAATTTCACATCTGTTGTAACTGGTGAATCAGCTGTTAGAAGAAATCAAAACTCTTCTCTAACAGATGGTCTATCTGTCGCAACAAATAATTAATATATTGTAACAGATGTATCATTTATTGCAAATACAGACCATCTATTCTAACTAATGGTAAATCTATTGTGATAGTGGGTTATCTGTTGGGACAGATGGATGATTTATTTCAACAGCTCAGTAATAATTGTTGTTATTAAGTATCAAGTCTCAAACCATTTTGAAAAGGTGAGAAGTTTCTGTCATAATAGATAATCCATATATTGTAACAGATGTATCACTTGTTGCACATACAAATCATCTACTGTAATTAATGGTAAATTTGTTGCGACGGTGGGTTATCTATTGGGACAGATGGACAATTTATTACAACAACTCAATAATAACGGCTATTATTAAGTCTCAAGTCTCAAATCATTTTGAAAAGGTGAGAAGTTTATGTCACAATAGATAATCCATATGTTGTAACAAATGTTTCATCTGTTGCACATACAGATCATTTATTACAATTGATGGTAAATTTATTACGATAGTGGGTTATCTGTTGGGACAGATGGATGATCTATTGTAATAGCTCAATAATAACGGTTTTTATTAAGTCTCAAGTGTCAAACCATTTTGAAAAGGTGAGAAATTTGAATGTAAAAGAAAAATTTGCATCTTTCCATAGAAAATAAAAAGCTAGCAGTTTGAATATAATTAATACAATGTACCTGAACAATCATGCCTTTTGGCTTAAATGATTTATTGCAACAGCTCAATAATAATGACTGTTATTAAGTCTCAAACCTTTTTGAAAAGGTGAGAAGTTTGGATGTAAAAGAAAAAGTCGCGTCTTTTCACAGAAAATAAAAAGCCAGCAGTTTGAATGTAATTAATACAATGGACCTAAACAGTCGTGCCTTTTTACCTAATACATTTAGATTAATCCTCTATAAATATGTCACTCCACTTTTATTAATTTCTTGGATTTTGTCTTTTTAGATTACATCTTCAACCACTTCTCTTCAAAGAGTATATTCCTTTCTCGTTGAGATAAGTTTTTTTTGTGTAAATCTACCAATTCGTAGTATACATTGTATTACATTTGGAATATTTTCTTTAATCTCATGTTTACTTTTTTTTGTTAATTCATGTGTGTTCTAGATGTGGCTGATACAAATTGAAACATTGCAATTCTACAAGACACTATCCGAGAACTTGAGTCACAGGTTAACGACCTGTGGTGGGAGTTGTCCGCCATGAGAGCCCGGATGATCATGGAGATTTGCAAGCTTAAGAGGGCCTTGCTTTTGCCGGTTGAAGATTGGCGGGCTGGCAATAATAATGCTGTTGCTGATAATAATAATAATTAGAATTTTTTTTTTAATTCTATATTGGATCTATACCTAATGTATTTTGTTTTTTGTTTAATGAAAAAAATATTGTTGGTCTACTATGGCTTTTTAATTCTTATTTAATTTTTATTCTGTCTATTCCTTTTTCTAAACATGTTAACATGTCAATGTTGAAGGTACAGAGCAATTTGGAATCCAATAGCAATAGCAATTTTGGCAATTTTGGCTTTTGAGTTCTTTCAATAGATGGACCATCTGTTGGAATAGATCGATTGGGTTTCTGTCAGTAGATTATCCATCTGTTGGAGGAAAATATTCCAGTTTGATAGAACTGTGTTGTGTTCTTCCAGCTAATCTCCATCTGTTGCCACAGATGGGTAATCTATTGAATATAGTTGTGATCCGCTGTATTATTTAGTTCATGTTTTGCCTCTTTTTCTATACCTAATGTATTTTGGTTTTTGTTTGATGGAAAATTTATTGTTGGTCGACTTTGGATTTTTAATTCTTATTTAATTTTCATTCTATCTATTCCTTCTTCTAAACATGTCGACTATTGGAGGTAAGGAGCAATTTTGAATCTAGTAGCAATAGTAATTTTGGCATTTGAGTTCTTTCAATAGATGGACCATCTGTTGGAATAGATCGGTTGGGTTTCTGTCAGCAGATTATCCATCTGTTGGAGGAAAACATTTCAGTTTGATGGAACAGTGTTATGTTCTTCCAGCTAATGTCCATCAGTTACGCTAGATGGGTAATCTATTGAATATAATTATGGTCTGTTGTATTATTTAATTAGTTCATGTTTTACCTCTTTTTATTGATGCACAAGTTATTAAAAAAGTCATTTTATATATAATAAATGATAACATTACATCACAACAATGAGTTAAATATATAAAAGTCCACAACAAACAACAACACAAGTTTTTACAATTACAACGATCATAGTAAATTACGATCCGGGCATGTAGTTCTTTTATGGCCAGCGTGCTAACATATGGAGCACTTGTTTCTTTTTGATGAAAATGATTCTCTGACTCCACGCCTCCTCTTATATGGATTTCTTTTCGATTTGATAGTACTTGGGTCAATATATGGAGGAGGTATTAATCTCCCCAAAAGCTCTACAGGAACAACCCAAGATTCTTCGGGAGGCAATGGAGTAATATGCCCACTATATGTCATTTCAGATTTTTTTCACTAAATAATATTGAGAGGAGTGCTCGTAAAATTTAGGTCCATATTTTAGACCGTATTGAGCTCGAAGCTCTACCATAGCATGTGGATAGGGTATTTTGTCCAAGTCAAAAACTCTACACGTACAAGATCTTATTTGAAGATCGATCGTGGCAACATCACCATGACCGATGATACTAAATTTGTAATCTGCTATTTCATGAGATAATAACCTATTTCTCAAACTAATGTTCGTTGATATTATTTTTTTGATTTTGAGAACAAATGGGGTTCTTCTTGGGCCCTCGAACTGCACATGCCTTTCGTTAAAAAATTGACCATACTTTTTGTTTATTATTTCAAAAAGAGCCTTGATGGGAAATTCTTTTTCATTGCCAAACAACGAATTCACCGATTCAGCTATGTTTGATGTCATAATATTGTACCTATACAAAATAATCACTTAGTACGACATCATACTAAACTTGTAACTCAAATAAGGCATTAAATTCAAAAGAATATACCTATCTGTCGGACATGCCCGGCTCCATCTCTCGAAACCGACATGTACGAGATGTTCTGCTACCTTGGGATGTTCATCCGTTATTTGATTGAAATGGTCTAAAAACTCTTCTCTACTATATTCTTTAGCTTCTCTATAAAAAAAGGTCATGGCCCTTTCATTGTGATAGTTGGTCCGAATGTTCTCTCCAAGATGCCTGATCCAACAACCAAAGTAAGCTGAAGTGAAGAAAATTGAATCCATCTTTGGAATACTTGGATGCCTATCCAAAACAAGACATAACTCTTTGATATCTTCGACACAGCTTCGTAGTTGTTCAAAAAAAATCTATAAGAGGCGTCACATTTCTTGTCCGCTACACAAAAAATGACAGGAAAGATGTGATTCTCCACATCCTGCGCCACTTCGCAGTTGTTCAAAAAAAATCTATAAGAGGCATCACATCTCTTGTCCGCTACACAAAAAATGACAGGAAAGATGTGATTCTCCACATCCTGCGCCACCGCTGCTAGCAGAACTCCATTACACCTGCTCCATGAGAAGGTACCGTCGATGGCTATGCCTTTTCTCAAATGTCTAAAACATTGAATTCAAGCACCGTGGGATACAAAAAAGTACTTAAACCTTCCATTTTTATCAACATGCAATGTCATCTTACTTTCAAGATTTATGGACTCAGTAGGCATCTAGGAATACATACCCATGCTCTTGTGTCCCCCTAACAAAGTTCTTGGCAATCCCCATGGCCATATATATCATCCAATAACTAACCAGGACACTCAATTCCATCAGGATTTGACTGGTCATAACCCTTGTAAAAGAGTCTTTACCATCGAGAAAACTATTCTTGAAATATACACCAAGGACCTTTATCGTGGCATGAGGATTTTGGCCCAAGATGTGCTCCAAACCACATGTGTGATACTTTTCATGATTATGAATGACGAATCTGTTAGAACTTAAGTACTTCACCACTCTCAACCACTACTTACAGTTCAGATTAGCACATTCATAGCAAAAGACACTACTCGAATTAATCACCTTCTTTATTCTAAATTTTTTTTTCAAGCAAGCAATATACAAAGTAGTCGATAGTTATTTCTTGTCCTTGAATGACATTCCATTCAAAAAGCCAGTCCTGTTATCTTAAAGATTTCCAGACTGTGTCGATCGAGAAGAACTACCTACCGTATTGGTCGCATCAACGAGCGTAGGTGTTTAATCATCATCTGAAATATTCATGTCTAAATCATCCAACCTATCATCAAAGATGTCTTGTTGTTTTTTTTTCTATGATCTGGTTCTCATTCTCTCTCATCTTTTCAATCACGTACACCTTTAACACAGGCCTGGATGAATCACTAAGATAAAGCACACAACTGAACCTGATCAGTTATCTTAAACGGTAGTACCCTCTGATTTTCAAAAAAGCTTTGCATGTAGATGATGACGAGTTCTTTTGGTTGATAATTCAGTCCATAATAGCTGATGATTAAGTTCACAAAATCATCATATGAAACATCACTTTGGACTGTCATAGCTATCGTCTCTAGTATTTCACCCTCCTTTCAACATCATACATATCGATTGCTCTTCTCGATCCATTGACCATGATAATCCACCCCTATTATTATTGATCCCTTCATTAGTGGTATCTAAATAAAATCATTTGTTAAAAAAAGTTAATAGTGATTTCATAGTGCCGTACATGAATCCCAACAGATGTGTAATCTGTTCCAATAGGTAAGTGATCAGTTGCAACAGATTACTTACCTATTGGGATTCATGTTATGCTCCTGAAGCTGATTTCAACAGATGAGTCATCTGTTGTAACAGGTGAATCATATATTGCAATAGACTATATATTTGATACAACAGTTGAAGCACCTATTGGGATAGATGTTACAGTACTAAGGCACCTTTGAAGCTGATTTCAACATATGAGTGATATGTTGCAACAGATAATTAACTTCTTGCAACAGATGACTTGCCTGTTGCAATAGACGATGCGTCTATTGGAATCGAGGTCAGGTTCTATCGCAACAGGTTATTAATATATTGCAATAGGTATTTATCGTCTATTGAAATAGAGTTCAGGTTCTATTGCAACAAGTTAATAATATGTTGCAATAGACGATACGTCTGTTGGAATCGAGTTTAGGTTATGTTTTAACAGGTTGCTAATTTATTGCAATAGATATTCATCATGTTGCACCAGATAACTAATTTGTTACAACAGATGGGTCATACGTTGCAACAGATGACCCATCTGTTCAATTCTTGTTATCGTACTATAGAACCATAAATATGAATACAACAAATGATTCTTTCGTTGAAACAGATGTCTCACCTATCACAACAGATGATTGATCTATTTAAACAGATGGCTCTTATATTGCATTCATGTTCGTGTGCTATCTATTTTTGAAAAACAGCACAATAGCAGTTACCTAGATGACAAATTCAACTAAAAATCATAATTTGACTTGCCAAAGTCTTCTATGAAGTAATGCCAAAGTGAAAAATGATGTACGAAACAAAATTTGACCTAAGAAATTGGTCAAATAACAACAGTAGCAGTAACAACACCAACGGCAATGGCCAATAAGAAGAAGATGAAGATGATAATGAAGTAGAAGATGATGATAATGAAGCAGAAGATGATGAATAAAGTAACAGCAACAATGAACAATAAAAATAGCTAAGAGAGAGAAAACAACAATGGATGAGAAGAGAGAAAAACACATTTTTTTCCCTCTGTTTTCCATTATATTAGGTAAATATTTGGATCAAAGTATAAATTTAAAAACTTGTGGGCTATTCTCAAATTTACCCAACTTTCTTAATCCATAATAAAGTAATTGCCACCTACACTCAATTATTAAGACTTGTGTCACCTACACCTTATTTTAAAATTCTTTTGTCACCTACAGCTCAAAGCCCTAGATAGATATAGATAGATAAACAACTAAAGATGGAAAAAGGGGTACTTTATTTAGTTATTGTTATAAAACAATAAAACACAAGAAGAAGAGTAGAGAGAATAGAGAGAGTGATTCTTATTTCTTCTCTTGAGGGATTCTTCAGGGGTAATCAGATTGAGAATACAATAAACAAAACCCCTTTATTTATAAGGTAAATACTCCTAGTTTTTGACTAAAAGATAAATACTTTAAATCCTGATAGATATCAACTAGATCTTATTAGATTTTGATAGACATTCATTATAATGTAAATATATTTATAACAGTTATTTAATAATAAGGTTAGTATGAAAAAGAAATAACAAAAAACTTTTGATTTATGAAAATTGATAAGTAAATTGAGACATACAAGGACCAAGTAAAATAAAATGGAGATAGTATTAAAAATATTGTTCTAACAATAATAAAGAATTATCGAAAACATTTTTAAAAAATTAGATTTATGAATAAAGTTTCTTTTTGTTTTGCAAATTATATGGAAAGAACAGAAAATAAGAAGTCTTCGCAAGGTCTATAAAATAGTGTTGAATAAAATATGACCAAGTGGACAAAATAATCGTAATGTAATAAAGTCAAGCGTAAATATTTATTATAATTGCAATAAAATAATTTGACTATTATAATATTTTTATGCATTATTTGTTAATAGCATAATATTACAAGTTTATGCCCTACGATTTATTCCTAGGTTCAGATTTCAGAAATAATTCTGTCATCTATCACCTAATTATAGTCAAAGACTTTTCATTCTTAATCAAAGATGGTTTGTTCAAGCTTTTGATGAAAAATTGTCAAACTTAAATTTATAAGGTTTCGGTTTAAAAATCCTATGGAATAAGTATTTACTATTCAAATGATAAAATTTATTCGTACTTTATATTTATATCAGATCAACAAATACATTTATATTTGTATATAAATTTTATGAGAATTTTTTTTTAACATAATAAAATGGACTAAAGCAAGAAGTTAGGATACCTATTTGAGCCATATTGAATTTTATGTTTTGACTGGGTGTTCCTCTATATATTACAATCATATGAAGAGAAAAGTAGTGTTTATATTAAGGACTAGATAGACGGCCCAATATTATAATTTTGAATATATTTATAGAATTTAATAGCTTCTTGAGGATTAAATAATTACCAATATTTTTAAATGAACGCTATAAAATAGAGCCAACCACTTCTGGGAGTGCTTAAATTATTGCAACATGGTGGATCTAGGATATAGGAGTTGTAAGTACACCTGGACCAATAGGAGACACCAAAATAGGAGGTGTCTTATCCAGGAGAGGCTTGATAGATGTGTTGCCAATACCTCCTGGATAAATCACTACCCTGATTCTCTCATCACCCATCTCCCTAGAACCAAATCTGACTATTGTCCCCTGCTCCTCTCCATCTCTATCGATTCTAGAAGACTTAGGGATAAACCCTTTAGATTTGAGCCTATGTGGTGCAACCACCAATCCTTCCATGGACTAGTGGAAGAGCGCTTCTCTGGCCCCAACCCCCTCCAGGTTTCCATTTCTCATTTCCATACTACTTCCACCGACTAGAACAACATTGTCTTTGGCAAAATATTCCACAGGCTAAGGAATATACTGGCTAGACTGGATGTAATACCCCGTACTTTTTCCTAACTTGAAATCATCTTAAGAATAATAGAAGATTTCTTTGAAAGATGAATCCACTTTTGTACATGTGTTATTTTTAATATTTTCACTTTTTTCATGTGGAAAATTGAATTACTTTCCAGCGATACTAATTTCATCAAAATCCGACATCGGAGGAGAAAGTTATGGCCAAAATACAGAAGGCAATTAAAAACCGCCCAGGTGCAACGATAAGGACGACGGACCGTCGTCCACGACTGTCGCAAGGGAAACAGTGAGGCAACCTTATGGATAAGGACCGTCAAACTTGTGATAAACTATCGAACTTGCGACAGACCGTCGAACTTGCGACGGACCATCAAACTTGCAACGGACCGTCGCCCAAGACTTCGTTACTTAGGAAGTAAGCCCTTTTCTTGGTCAACGTACGACAGTCGAAACTATGGACCATCGCCCTAGCGACGGACCGTCGCACGAGCCATCGCAGGTCCCAATTCAGTAAATTAAAGTCATTTTAAAAGGGGTTTTTTGGTGTTTTAGCACCCGTTTATATACTCAATTATATCTGACCAAAGCTCAGAAATTCATTATTCTTTCACAAAAACAAAACTAGGGTTTTCTCTCTAACATTAATCTCCAAGAACAAAATTCAGATCTTCATCAAGAACTAAGATATTCAAATTCTTCAAGTGTAAGAATTTCAAGAAAACTCAACCCAGGTATGCATAGTGTTCATTCATAGACTCCTTCCGTCTATGAATCCCAAGAATCTCTTTTCAAAGTTTAAGTTTATGGATTTTCTTTATGAATTTCATGATTGGATTGCTCTTGTTCATGTTGATAATAAGTAATGAATTATATTCCATGTTGGGGGATAAATTTTATGTGGATTTGATTAGTTTAGAGGTAGATTCATGTAAACCTATGATTAAACCCTTGAATGATGAAATTAGAATTAACTCATGATGTTTAATTGTTGTATAATGTTGTTTACACATACTATGCCTAACATGTATTTGTTTAAATGCCTAGATGAAGGAAAATGTCCAACTAGCATGATGTCATGAAATCCCCATGTATGTTCAAGTTTATGCAGATCACATGTTTGATGAAATGCTTCAATAAATGTATTATGCATTATGATGTTAGTGATGTGTTCAAGTAGGTCATGCTTTGTTAGTTTCCTTTTGACGAGTCCTGGGGGTACTTTTACCTGAAATATTAGTTGTGTGCCTAGAGTCGTGTCATGTTTTCATGATACTCTCTGTCAAGCTATGATCCTTAGACTTCAGATAGTCTTATGACTGAGGAAATCTCCATGATCTCATAAACTTAGTTAGTTGTCAGATATCAGTAGTATTCCGTCAGTCAACAGAAGTTAGTAACTCAGTCTATGTTCAGTTCAGTAAATCATGCTCAATGTCTATTCAGATGGGAGTAGAAATTAGCATCGAGCGAACCCAAGGATGAAAACTCACCTGTTATATGAGGGTGTGATTATTAGAAGAAATCCTTGCGTTCCAAAACTATGTAGACAGCATAGGTTGAGACATCATAGCCTACTATATGAGGATAGATAAGGTGGCTTAGCCAGCTATATGAGGGTTCCCACCGTTCTCACTAGAGTTACCTGTTATATTAGGGTCACTCATATGTTGTCCTTACCAGTGGCACGGTATTGACACCCTTCTAATCAGGGCATAGATTGGATCCCAATCCAGCTATAATGCATCATTTGGGGCGTGTCGGTTAGATAATTACCTCCCACAGTATCAGTATCAGTCTCAGTAAAAGAACTCAGATAGTTCTTCAGAATTCAGGACTGTCAGATATAGCCAACTCAAACACAGTACAGAAATCAGCTAGTTCCATCAGATTCAAGACTGTCAGATACAGTAACTCATGTTATCAGTTATCAAAGTTCAGTCATTAGTCATATTAGTCATCAACATACTCATGCTATCATGATTTCAGATATCATTACTATGTATGTAAGCATGTATTCTTATGTTCATACTAATCAGTTAGCCAGTATTGTTCATGCATATGAACCCCCATGCATTCATCCTACCTCATATGCACACCAGAACATTCAAAGACTGACACATTTATGCTTTGGTGTCTTATACCATAGGTTCAGAGACACGAGCTCCAGAGCATCAGTAGATTCCAGATATCAACAGTCAGAGTTAGCAGTGAGTCCTCATCCTTTGAGGACATGATTATTTCTCTATTATCTCATTAATTAGTTTATTAGTTGGAGTTAGTTGGGAACATGTTCAATCAACTCTTTACTCAAACAGTTCAGTCAGTTAGAGGCTTTCCAGACTATTATGTTCAGGTAGTTATTCCAGGTGTTTTGGGTTTTTCATACCCCGTTTAGATGTTATGTTTTACTTCAGTTATGTGAACCTTATGGCCGTTTAGTTCATGTTTCTGTATTATTCAGTATATTATGCAGTATACAGGTACAGATATCAGTCATGGGTTAGCTTATGGTCCTTTGGGGTCATGAGCACCGTGTAGCATTTTGGGTACCAGATTTAGGGCGTTACACTGGATGGCATTCGAAAATCCCCTCATTACCTGGAGAATGAGCTCCTCAGTAACTATTATAGCATGCTCAAATGCGAGGAGGACTTCTGAAAAACTAAGTCTAGAATATCCTGGCTTACTGAGGGGGATGCCAACACATCATTCTTCCATTCCACTACCATTAATAGAAGAAGGAGGAATAGGATTAATGAACTCAGAGATGATGTTGGCAACATCATTTCTGGTGAAGTGAATATTCAAGCTCACATCCACAAACACTTTAGAGACATCTTTACTACGAGCCACATCAGTAGTCTTAACAGCCATTTCGTGCCCACCAACAACCTTCATATCCTCTCTAAAGATAATAGATCCACCCTATATTCATCTCTTAGGGACACTGAAATCTTGGTAGCTCTCAAATCCTTTAAACCCCTCAAAGCTCCTGGCCCTGTGGCCTCCACCCCCTGTTCTTCTAGAAATTTTGGGATATAGTAGGGACCAAAACTGTGAACTTCTGTAAAGAAGTCTTCTCCACCTTCTCAATGCCTTCTGACAATAATGTCACTCTGATTTGCCTCATTCCCAAATGAAACAATGTTGTCAGTCTAAAAAGTTTCAGACACATAGGTCTATGTAACACCTCCTACAAGCTTGTTACCAAAATCATTGTCAATAAGATCAAGCCTTACCTTCCCTCCATTATTGGGCCCAGTCAAGCTAGATTCTTAGCAAATAAAAGGGCTTCTGACCATGCCATTATCATCCAGGAATACATTACTCACTTTAGTAAAATGAGGGGTAAAAATTCCAATATGATCCTAAAAATTTACCTGGAGAAGGCTTTTGACAAGATTGAATGGTCATTAATAAAGGACACCCTCATTTTCTTTGGTTTCCCTACTAACCTCACTAATCTTATAATGTCTTGTGTCACGAGCTCCTCTATTGTAGTGCTTGTGAATGGGTTTAGAACTGAATCTTTTAATCCTTCCAAGGGCATTAGACAAGGGGATTCTATGTCTTCTTACCTCTTCATCTTTGTATGGAAAGACTTTCTAGGGGTATTAACTCTGAAGTAAATGCCAAGAAATGGGATCCCATAAGCATTAACCATGGTGGTCCTGAACTCTCCCACCTCTTTTTTGTTGATAACCTTACTCTACTTGCAAGAGCTACTCTTAAAAACTGCCATACTATTGTTAATATATTGTGAATCTTAAGCCTCATTTCTGGGTAGACAATCAATACTTTTAAGTCTAAAGTGATCTTCTCCAAGAATTGTACTCCTGTGAATACTGCCCTTTGTTCCCAGACCCTTAACATCAAGGCCATCCAGGCCTTTGGCAAGTACCTAGGCTATCCCATGTTCCATAGTAAACCCAAAAATAGTGACTTCCAGTTCATATTGGATATATGAAATCAAGACTAGATGGATGGAATACCAAATTCCTTACTATGGCTGGTAGAACTATTCTTGCTAAGTCCACCCTTAGCAGCATTCCCACTCACATCATGTACTACATCAAACTGCTTAGAAAAATCCATGAACACATCAGTACAATGCAAAGGGATTTCTTTTGTGGTAGCTGCATGGAGAAAAGGAAAATTCACCTCCTTAGTTGGGACACTTTTACCATCCCCAAGGATAGAAGAGGGCTAGGACTCCACAGAAGTGAGATTAGAAACAGAGCTATCCATGCTAACCTGGCTTAGAGACTTTCTACTCACCCCACCAATTTTTGGGGTAGAATACTCACTACCAAATACCAAAATAGCTGTGCTGATTCTGGGACAAGGACCTGGAAAAATATCTTAAGGGGCTGGAATGATTGTTTTAAGGGTGTCAATTGGAGAGTCAACAAAGGGAACAGGGTAAGTTTCTTCCTAGACAACTGAATCCCTTACTTAGGTAGCATCAGAAGCCTTATCCTTGGCCCTTTAACCAACACTGATTTGAACACTACTATCCATAATTTCTATAATAATGGTAGCTGGGACTTGAGATCCCTCTTTTTTGAACTTTCCCAGCAACTACAAGGGGTTAGTATCATAACTCTTCTACCTCACAACTCCACTAAAGAGGATAAACCCATTTGGGGCCTCACCAGTAATAGGCTATTTAGTACTGGCAGCATGTATAATATCCTTAGAGATCAAGGAAACAGGCACCACACCCAAAGAAACTTCACAATGGCATGGAGAGCAAACACTCCTAATAAAATCAAAACTTTTCTTTGGCTTATGCCCTATAATAGGCTCCCTACCAACGCCTATCTAAGCCACATTAGCCTTTTCATTCCCCCACACTGTCATCTTTGCCATGATCAGGAAGAAACTATCGACCACATCTTCTTCCAATGCCTTAATGCTACCCTCTTCTGGGATAAGCTAGTTCAGCAATCCCATTTTAAACCAAACCAGATTCGTTCTACCATTAAAGCTGCTAATTCGGAGAATGAGTGGCAGCAACTCAAAGGCAAAGCCTTCAACAGTTGGCTTACTTGGTACACCCTCCTCCCTCACTGCCTTTGGGTCATTTAGCTCAACAGAAATGAAAACAAATTCAAAAATAGGAGCAGTCCTATATCTACTAACTTGGCCATCTTCATAGTTATTGAGTTCAGCGCGTTAGCCAACTAAAGAGGCATTAATAGGGTTAGCACCACTACAGTAGTTGTTAGATGGAATCCACTCATAAATGGTCAACTTAAACTGAACATTGATGGTTCAACCCTTGACAATCCAGGAATAGGTGGGATTGGGGGAGTTTTTAGGAGCCATAATGGTAATTGGTTGCTTGGATACTACATGCACCTTCCTCACACCACCCCTACCATGGCTAAATTACTAGCTCTAAGACATAGTCTAACCATCGCCAAGGCTAACAATCTTCACCATTTTTATATTGAGACTGATTCTAGTATCATACTCCATATGTTTGATAATGATCATCCCTCCTATCATAATCTACTTAATGAGTGTAGGTCACTAATAGAAGAGACACAAGTATTCCCACCAACAATGATTTTCAGAAAGCAGAATGCAGTGGCAGGCTCACTTGCAAAGGAGGGAGCTAGGAGTCGAGTACCATCCCTGAAACTATTCTGGCAAATGTCATATTTTGTAACTAATTCTGTACAATTGGACTGCGTAGGCGTGTTATCTAATCATAGAACCAAAAATGCATCTATGATCCAACAGGGATGGGATGTGGCCCTAAACAATGTTGTTTTGGCTCCTGCGTCTATAAGGAGCACAACCCATTTCCCACCTGAACTTCTAATGAATGAACTCTTTTTAACCAAAAAAAATAGTAAAATAGACTTGTGGGGTGTGAAGACCATGTGAAAGAGTTGTCGATGTTTTGTTTAATGTATGAAAATGTTCCTCGTCTTGAACTACTATATGAAATCTTTAGCCTCAAAATTACTCACTCTGTCTATCTTTACTTGTCCACTTATCTATTTTAGAATGTCCAATAGTATTTATTTATTTTATAAAATCGATAGATAATTTATCTATTTCTACTCATTTCACTCTTAACATTAACTACTATTAATTATCTAATAAATTTTCAAAGGATTAAATTTTTTATATTCAAAGAATGATATGATAAAATTATTCCTATCATTTACTGCTTCTGTGCCAAACTGTCAATAGAAAAGTGTACAAATAAACATGGACGAAGGGAGTTTTCATTTCTGTGTCAACAAAATATGTCACCTCTATCAACTTGTAAATTGGCTGCTCCATTTCAGTGTCAACAAAATATGTCACCTCTTCTGCATGTTTTCATTTCTCTTTGGAAACTCCCTCCTTCCAAGTGTAGTCTTTGATCCGTTGCATCATTTCTCCTTTTTTCATGCTTTCTTGTCACCTTTCCGGAGAAATTGAAAGGAATTGCTTAAGCAAGACTCATTAACAACACACATTTGCATGAATGATGACAATATTTAATTAATTGAAGTTGTCCAATTTCAAGAAAATATCGATTTTTCATATAGTGAAATATGAGAAACTATGACAATAATATCAATACATTTATTTATTTTTTTCTCGCACAACACCATGTAATAAAAGAATGACAACTGCGTTTTCTTATAATCAATCATTTAAAAGGCAAAAATATGAGAATTTTGGAAAAAATGAGAAAAACGAATTTTAAAGCTTCACTTTCAATAATGAAAAAATTAATTTCATAAGAGTTGAATACAACCTCAATTATAGTATGATCAAAGCCGATTTTTCACAAAGTTACATAATTCAATAATAAAGAATAACCTATACTCACAATTGTTGTCAACATTACTAACTGCAATATATACCTTGTAATGGATAATTTTCCAGAGAACTTTCATAGTACTTAAGCTTGTAGTTTGATCCACTTATAAACCGTGCCATTTAGTTCTAGACTTTCACGTGCTCTCTGGAATATCACTTTATTCAATCCTCCTTTCACAGGATATCTTAACGTAAAAGATTGTTCACATACCTTGGGATATCTTTAGTATAACTTGGGGCAGTCTTGATTAAAACAAAAGAAGATAATTGATAAGTTGTTGGGGACGGATATGTCAACCTCTGTTTGTGCAACCAATTTCTCTGAAACATGTTGTTCACGGAGTGTGTTTGATGTTGAACTTAAGGTACAAACTGTTTTACTTAATATATAAATCTCTGAAGTAAACTCTGAATTACAACAATACATACCTGTCAATTACCAAGTTCAAATATAGAAAAGAGGTCAGTAACATTCTTTCCTTTGTCAGGGCGAGCGACCAGCAACGATCAAAGTTTTCTTGATAGCAGAATTATTGTTGAATAAGCGCCAGTGCCAAGGTCTAAGACTTTTTGTTGATGCAGTTCCACTTGTTCAATAATGATTTTTCTATCAAGGGAATTTCAAGTTAGCTTACAGGTACATCCAATTCCACTTCTTTTGGCGATCATGTCTTAAAGGTCGACATATAAATCTCTAAGGTATTGACATTGTTGTTTTTCCTTTTTCCCCTGTTTGCTCTGCTTGTATTTACTCCCCTCTCCTTGCTGGAATATTTACTCTACTTTTGCACCTAATTATTTAATTGGACAGGTGAAATTGAATAAACTTAAGTAGAACCACAGATAAATGGAAGCTCATTTTACTATCTCTCAAGAAAACATGTAGTCGGTTGACCACCAACTAAATCCTTTAGGAAGAAACTAATTATATTAAAGAAATAGTGAAGTACAAACGAATTGCATACAACTACCAAAAAGAACTAAATTCAGCAAGCAGCAGAGCTAATTAAATCAAGGTGCAACAAGTTGAAACCATTAATAGTGTTTAAGAATGTAGCCAAGAAAGTCCTGAAAAACATCATCATATACTTGCCAGTGATTAAACTTGCTCTTATAGTTTTTGGTCCTTCAATTTTTGTTGTTATCAGTTGTCATAGATTTTGACTATCATATTATTTTATTGTAGTTACTATTAGCTACTATCTTTCAGAAATAACCTCTCTACCTCTGAAGTAGGGGTAAATTCTACGCACATACTACCCTCTCCAAACCCTATTTTGTGGGATTATATTGGATATGTTGGGGCAGGATGGATGAAGTGGAGGCTCGCTTCTGGAGTGTTGTGCGATAAGAAGGTGTCGGCCAAGCTTAAAGGCAAATTCTACAGAGTGGCAGTTCGTTCAGCCATGCTGTATGGAGCGGAGTGTTGGCCTGTCAAGAACTTCCACATTCAAAAGTTGAAGGTGGCAGAAATGCGGATGTTGCTTTGGATGTATAGGCTTACTAGGAGTGATAGGGTTAGAAATGAGACTATCTGAGAGAAGGTGGGAGTGGCTTCGGTGGAGGACAAGATGCGGGAAGTTAGGTTGAGATGATTCGGGCATGTAATGAGGAGGGGCACAGATGGCTCAGTTCGTAGGTGTGAGTGGCTAGATTTGGATGGTTTCAGGCGGGGTAGGGGTAGGCCAAAGAAATACTGGAGAGAGGTGATTAGATGTGACATGGAGCAGTTACAGCTTACCGAGGACATAACCCTAGATAGGAAGGTATGGAGGACGCGAATTAGGTTAGAAAGCTAGTGCAAGTGGGGGAGTCATAGCCAGTAATTAGGAGAGTTTTGGGGTAGCCGGGCTAGTAGTCTTAGGGATATGTTCAAAGGTTGGAGCTGATAGTAGGAGGGTATGGGGGTGAGGGGTGCCTTGGTTCGTTTGTGCAGGGTATTACTTTGTGGGTGTCATATTTCTGCTATTTCTTCTTGTTCCATACATTATTACGACTTTGATTATTATTATTTGTTTTGAGCCTGGGGTATACCGGAAACAACCTCTCTACTTCTCCGGAGGTAGTGGTATGGACTGCGTACATTTCACCCTTCCCAGACTCTACTATGCGGGAATACACTGGGTTTGTTGTTGTTGTAGTCTTACAAATATACAGAAGTGACAAATATCAAGCATTAAGGCAGAAACCATAATCTTGTATGATTAACTACAAGTGAATTTAACTGGTTAAGACATATAGTCAAAAAACATGGCACATCAAATGAAGGAATATCTAAAACCAATCAGTAGATGCGCTCAATTAACAATAGTCACATAGACTACGTAACAAGGGCTAGAAATATACAAGAGTATCAAAGAAAACAAACTATTGATCAATATAATCAGTCCTTGTGTCCATGAGACAACTGCCAAATAAATATTAGTAGGTTTATATTGTGCATCATTTATCCACAAAACATTGACCTTTTAGCCTATATTTAATACAAGATGTGCTCTGCAACTGCTTCTTTTTGATCGATATACAAGCAATTGGGTGTAGAGCTTTCTTATATGCTGGCAACAGGAGGAAAAAGGGACTTTAAAGAATTATCAAATGCACAAGCTTTATTTATTCTCATGAAAACTGCATCAAAGTTATTGAAATGGCAAGCCAAACAGAAATCTATGGTCCTATACCATGTATTCCTTATTTAGAATCTTGCATTATGACAAAAAGAAAAAAAAAAGGAATCCACCATTATTACTCCCTCCATCCCAATTTATCTCTTTTTATATTTAGTAAGACTTTCAGTTCAACATTCTAATCGACTAGTTTAAAATCGCAAGATTCAAAAGTCTCTTTTTATTTTTGAAACTTCGTGCCCAATCTAACCAAAACAATTAAATTGGAACAGAGGGAGTAGTGAAAAGACAAGCTTTATGAATAGTTCCATGAGGCAGAAACTACAGTCAGCACAACAATTAACTGCACAACAATTCTCTCGAGTCTTGAAAAAATTGGGTTTTCTCTATCCGTTTATTACAAACAAATAGTTTATTAATCACTCACAATATCTTTAGCAAATCTCCTATATAACATGATGTTGTTTTTAGCATTTTGATATTATTATTTAATATTCTTATGCATGGCCTTTTGGACGTTATGGTGCAGAACTTTTTGTGTTACATTGTGTTAAGTGGCTATCCATTTCAGTTTCTTTTTGACAAACTAATGGCATGAAATGACATTTACTTCTTTCATTTTTTGTCCTTCTAAGGGGCATAAGGCTACTGCACATATTGGTGCATAAATGCACAATATTATTGTAAGTCATTTGGCCATTATGTGGCACGTTGCATGGCTGATTTTTTCAGCTTTCATTTCCCGTTTATTTGTGTCTTTAACACATCATTAGTGGTGGTAAAATGTGTATATGAGTTTCATGTAACTTTCATTCTTTATTCCACCATTATCCTTCACTTTATAGGTTGTAACTCTTGTAACCATTGTAACCTCTATTCTATTAATCTTTCCATTTATTCTTCTTATTCATTGCATGGAAGATTTCATACCTATAAATAGAGGTGATCTTGTATGTTTTTATTACACACACAATATTATAGAGAGTTCACAAAAGTTAGTAAAAAAGAGAGTTTATTAGTTGAAGGGAGGTGTTCTTTTTTGTGGAGCTTTGAACTCAACTTTTGTCCAGAGTTGTTGAGTTGTTCTTTGTGAGAAGGTTGTTGTATCCTGGAGGGGACAAGTCAAGAAGATTACTGCTAGACTGGTGAAATATTTTGCTGCAGTGGGCTTGAATCTCCTTTAAGAGAGTGAGATATCCGTGCCTCAGTCGAAGAAGAAGAAGACATTCTTTTTTTTCTACACTTGTAATTTTCAGTTGTAATTTTTTTATAATTTCACCAACAATTTAAGGAGATTTAGTGACAACAACTGAAAAATTCACGGATGTCAAGATGGGAGATCTCAACAATCCATTCCGGTTCAACGGTACTCATTTCAAAAGGTGGAAGGGTAAAGTGTATTTCTACTTAAGTCTTCTAAATGTTTCTTATGTGTTAACTGAGAAGAACCCAAAAAAAGTAGATAACTCTTCCATGAACGACGATGAACTTATTTCTCTTCAAGAGAAAGTTGAAAAGTATGATGGTGACTCCTACAACTGTCGGTATTTTTTTCTTAATTGTCTAGCTGATAACTTTTTTTATTATTATGACAGAACTTACTCTAGTGAAAAGAAAATTTGGAAAGCCTTGCAGAGTAAGTATGACACTGAAGATGAGAGAGCAAAAAAATATGCGTCTAGCAGAGTTTTCCATTTTCAAATGGTGGATAACAAATTAGTGGTAGACCAAGCTCAGGATTTCATAATGATTGTTGGAGATCTGAGGTCCGAGAAAGTCAAAATTGGAGATAACCTTATTATTTGTGGCATAATTGATAAACTTCTACCTTCGTGGCAGAAATTTTGAAAAACTATGTGCCACAAGCAAAAGGAAACTCCTCTTGAGACTGTGATAATGAGAATCTGCATGGAAGAAGAAGCAAGGGGCCAAGATGCACTTTTACAAATAGAAGAGAACAACATCACAACGAAGGTAAATTTAACTTCTTCAAATAATGTTATCCCTGAAACTAACAAAAATACTACCTTAAAGACAAAGAAGAAAAAATTCAAGAAAAATGATAGTAGACATCCCAAGGACAATAATGATGGAAATAACCAAGAAAAAAATCAACATGTACAAGAAAAAAGACCGCGTTTTGTCTGTGGCGAAAGTGGGCATATTTCTCGATTTTGCAGATTTTAAAAACGTGGGCCTAAACCTCAGGCAAACTTTACTGAAGAATTATTTGTGGCGGTGAAAACAGACATAAACATGGTAGAGAATATTGATGGATGGTGGGCTGACTCTGGTGCAAACCGGTATGTCTGTTATGAAAAAGGCTGGTTTAAAAAATATACTAATTTTGAGGAGCCCAAAACCATTATGCTTGGAGATTCATACACAACTCAAGTACTTGAAATGGGAGCTGTCGAATTGAGTTTTACTTCTAAAAGGGTATTAATCTTAAAAGATGTACTTTATACTCCTATGAGAAAAAATTTAATGTCTAGTTTTCTTCTTAATAAGGCAGGCTTCAAACAGATTATTGAATCTGATCAATATGTAATTGTGAAAATAATATTTTTATGGGAAAGGGGTATGCATGTGATGGTATGTTCAAATTGAATATTGAAATGAATAAAACATCTACTTTTGTTTACATGCTTTCTTCTACCAATTTTTGGCATGCTCGTTTATGTCATATAAATGATCATTTTGTGGGAATCATGAGTAGTTTAAGATTAATTTCAGTGATCAAAAAGAACTTTAAAAAATGTGAGGCTTGTAGTAAAGTCAAAATCACAAAAAGGCCTTATTTTCAAGTTGAAAGGAAAACTGATTTATTAGAATTAGTTCATACTGATATTTGTGAACTTGGTGGGATTTTAAATCGTGAAGAAAATAGATATTTTATCACTTTCATTGATGATTTTTCTAAGTTTACATATGTTTACTTAATGAAAAATAAAAGTGATGCTTTTGAGAACTTTAAAACTTTTCTCCATGAAGTTGAAAATCAGTTTAATAGAAAAATAAAAAGAATTAGAAGTGCTAGAGGCCGTGAATATGAGTCACATGAATTCAATTTTTTTGTTAGATCATTAGGTATAATTCATGAAACTACTCCTCTTTATTCTCCTGCATCTAACGGTGTAGCAGAAAGAAAGGATAGAACTTTGGTTGAGTTGACTAATGTCATGTTAATTGAGTCTTATGCACCTTTAATTTTTTGGGGTGAAACTCTTTTGACTGCTTATTATGTATTGAATTGTGTGCCTCATAAAAAGATCAAACTAACACCTTTTGAGTTGTGGAAAGGTCATAAGCCAAATTTAGGATATCTAAGAATTGGGAGTTGCTTAGCTTATGTAAGGTTAATGGATCCTAAAATCTCTAAGTTGGATAAAAAAGTTACTACTTGTTCTATTCTTGGTTATGCTTCAAATAGTACAGCCTATAGATTTTTTAATCTTGAAGATAGTATGATAATAGAATCAGGTGATGCTATTTTTCATGAAAATAAATTTCCTTTTAATTCTAAAAATAGTGGGGGTCAAAGGACTAAAAAAAATATTTTGTCACTACCTAGTTCTTCCACTTCTGTTTTAAAAAATAAAAAAAAGATGATTTTTAGTTAAGAAGAAGTAAACGAGCTAGAGTAGAAAAAGATTTTGGTCCTGATTATTATGTTTTTAACATTGGAGATGATCCTATCACTTTAAAAGAAGTTTTGTCTTCACATGAAGCTATTGAGTCTTGTGCATGGGTGTGTTGCGTGCCCCATTTATGTACAGGAGGCTATGAGATATTTTAGGAATAGTTTCCCTTATTTCAGTATTCATATCGTATGAGTGAGCATGAGCTCTAATTAAACTCTCAGTCTAATTCTTCCTTCTCTTTCATCTATAGAAAATGCCTCTAAAGAGGACTCAGAGAAGAGGGACAGGGGATCAGCCAGCCCCTCAGCCCGATTAGACTAATCTTTTAGGTGAACATGTCTCTCATGCAGAATTCAAAGCTGCATTCACTAATCTTGATCATTCAGTTGCCACCCATAATGAACGTTCAGTTGTCATTTTGGCTAACCCAGTGGCCAATTCTGCTGCATCTAGGATTCGGGACTTCACCCGAATAAATTCTCCTTCTTTTCCCTGGTCTAAGACAGATGAGAACTCTCAGGAGTATCTTGATTAGGTGTAGAAGATTAATGATATTATGGGAGTGACTATTATCCAGAGTGCTAAGCTAGCTGTATATTAGTTGCAGGATGTGGCTCACACTTGGTTCAAACAGTGGAAAGCAGAGAGAGATATAGAGGCAGGGCCTATTGATCGGGAGGAGTTTCCCACCACTATTTTAGATAGATTTTTTCCCCTAGAGTTGAGAAAAGCTAAGGTGCTAGAATTTATTAACCTATGGCAGGGCAACATGACAGTGAAAGAGTATTCTCTTAAGTTTACTCAACTATCTAGATATGCTCCTCATGTGGTGGCAGATAGCAGATCCTGAATGAGTAAGTTTGTTTCTGGAGTGAATAATAGTGTGGTCAAGGAGTGCAGGACCGTGATGTTGATTAGTGAGATGGACTTGGCTAGGCTAATGAACCATGATCAACAGATAGAGGAGCAGAAGAATAAGGAGAAAGAAAAGCAGAATAAGAAAGTTAGAACAGATAGGTTTAATTTCAATCAGCCTAAGTCAGAGTGTGGGAATCGTTCTCAATTCCTCCCAAAGTCCTCAATTCTTGCTCCTTCCTCTGTCAGTACTCCTTTTCTTAAGTTCAAGAATGGTAACAAAGATAGGGCGCTAGGCTCTAAGTCTAAGATCAGCGTTAGCAGTGCCCAAACTCATCTTCTTTATTAGACTTATGGCAAGAACCATCAGGGTATTTGCAAAGCTGACAGTGATGTTTATTTAGGATATAGAAATCCAAGCCACAGAGTCAGAGATTTTCCCCAGTCAGGTTTTCAGGGTCAGCCTAACCGTTCCTCAGCTCTGTCCGATCGCCCAAATCAGCAAAGTGCCACTTTCAGCACCACCAGTGGGCAACGCTAAAATATTCTTTATGCTCTTCAGTCCCGATAGTACCAGGAGAATTCTCCTAATGTGGTCACTGGTATGTTACAGATCTTTTATATACATGTTTATGCTTTGCTAGATCCAGGAACTTCTTTGTCTTTTATTACTCCTTATATAGTAGTTGATTTTGAAGTTAGTCCAAAAATTCTAGCAGAGACCTTCTCAGTCTCTATCCCAGTAGGTAAAACTATCATAGCCCGATAGGTATACAGGAACTGTCCGATTATGGTATTCACGAAAGTCACTTGAGTAGACTAAGTCGAATTAAAGATGACTAATTTTGATGTCATTCTCGGCATAGATTGGCTTCATTCCTACTATGTCATAGTCGACTGCAGAAATAGAATTGTCCACTTTCAGTTCCCAAATAAACTCATCCTAGAGTGGAGGGATAATATTTTAACCTTCAGGGGTCAGCTTATTTCCTACCTAAGGGCAAGGAAAATGATATCTAAGGGATGTGTCTATCATTTTGTTCGAGTTAAGGACTCTAGTTTTAAAACTCCTAACCTTGAATCAGTCCAATAGTTAATGAATATTCAGATGTGTTCCCAGAAGATCTTTCCAAAACTCTTAGACAAGGGGTTCATTAGACCCAGTGTGTCCCCATGGGGTGCACCAGTTCTATTCGTGTGAAAGAAAGACAGTTCTCTCAGAATGTGCATAGACTACTATCAACTCAATAAGGTCACAGTCAATAACAGGTATCCACTTTCTAGAATCAATGACTTGTTTGACCAACTCCAGGGTGCCAGTTACTTCTCTAAGATAGACCTCAGATCAGGCTATCATCATCTCAGAGTTAGAGAATGTGACATTCTGAAAATAGCCTTGTGTACTCGGTATGGTCACTTCAAATTCTTAGTCATGTCATTTGGTCTTACTAATGCCCCAGGAGCTTTCATGGAATTGATGAACCGTGTTTTCAAGCAGTACTTGAATATGTTCATTATAGTCTTCATAGATGATATTCTTGTCTATTCGTGCAGAGAGCATGATCATGCAGACCATCTAAGAATAGTATTTCAAACTCTCAGAAATCATCAGTTATTCGCCAAATTCAGTAAGTGCAAATATTGGCAAAGGTTAGTAGCATTTCTTGATCATATTATTTCTAATGATGGCATTACAGTTGATCCTTAAAAGACCAAAGCAGTGAGAAACTAGCCTAGAACCATCACTCCATCAGATTTAGGAGTTTCTTGGGTTTGGCTGGTTATTACAGATGGTTTGTTGAGGGATTTTTATCTATTGCATCCCCTATGTCCAGATTGACTCAGAAGAAAGTCAAATTTCAGTGGTCAGATTCATGCAAAAAGAGTTTTTAGGAGTTGAAGACTCGACTCACCTCAGCTCCAATTTTGACTCTTCTAAATTGTCCAGATGTGCATGTCGTGTACTGCGATGCATCTAGGGTAGGTTTGGGTTGTGTCCTCATGTAGCATGGTAAGGTCATAGCCTACGCTCCAGATAGCTTTAGCCTTATGAGAAAAATTATCCGACTTATGATCTTGAGTTAGCAGCAGTGGTCTTTGCCTTAAAAATTTAGAGGCACTACTTGTATGGGGTGCATGTTGATGTGTTCATAGATCACAAAAGCCTCCAGTACATATTCTCTCAGAAAGATCTTAATCTCCATTAGAGAAAGTGGTTAGAACTCTTGAAAAATTATGACATGAGTGTCCTTTATCATTCGGGTAAGGCCAATGTAGTGACGGATGCTCTCAGTAGACTATCTATGGGTAGTGTTGCTCATGTTGAGGACATTAAGAAGATGCAATCCCAGGAAGTTCATTAGTTAGCCAGACTAGGTGTCCGCTTAGTTGATTCAGCAAAAGGTAGTGTGTGGGTTCAGAATAGTTCAGGATTATCTCTAGTTTTTGAAGTTAAGGAAAAGTAGGATAGAGATCCCAGTTTAGTCAATACAAAAGAGTCAGCCAAAGATCAGAAGGTAGAGGTTTTCTCCCAAGGGGGAGATAGTGTTTGCATTGTCAGGGTCTTCTGTGTGTGCCAGGTGTTGATGCTATAAGGCAGCGAATTCTTGCAGAAGCGCATGGTGCGCGTTACTCTTTCATCTAGGGGCCACCAAGATGTACCGTGACTTATGGAAGATCTATTGGTGGAGTGGGATGAAGAGAGATATTGCAGAGTTTGTGGCTAATAGCTCAACATGTCAGCAAGTTAAGATTGAGCATTAAAAGCCAAGTGGGTCCATACAAGAGTTCAGTATTCCTACTTGGAAGTGGGAAAAAGTGAACATGGACTTTCTGATGGGTTTGCCTCATACTCATAGTCAGCATGATTCAGTTTGGGTCATTATAGACAGAATGACCAAATCGGCTCATTTTCTTCCAGTCCATACCTCTTATTCAGTTAAGGATTACACCAAACTCTACATCAGAGAGTTGGTCAGATTGCACAGTATTCCGTTGTCTTTCGTCTTAGATAGAGGTACCTAGTTCACCTTTTATTTTTGGAAAGTGTTCCAAAAGGGTCCTGGTACCCGAGTTCACCTCAATACAGCCTTTCATCCTCAGACCGATGGTCAATAAGAAAGGACTATCCAGACTTTAGAAGATATTTTACGAGCATGTGCAATTGACTTTAAGGGTAATTGGGATGACCACTTGCCTTTGATTGAGTTTGCATACAACAATAGTTATCATTCTAGTATTCAAATGGCTCCATTCGAAGCTCTCTATGGTAGGAGATGCAGATCTCCAATTAGTTGGTTCAAAGTCGGTGAGGCCGCAGTGGTAAGGCCTGACTTGGTCTTTGATACCTTAGAGAAAGTTTAGTTAATCAGAGAGAGGCTCAAGATAGCTCAGAGCCGAAATAAATCGTACACAAATGTGCGCAGAAAGGATCTCGAGTTTTAGATTGGTGATTATGTGTACCTGAAAATATCTCTCATGAAGAGAGTGGAGAGATTTGGCAAAAAGGGAAAGCCCAGTCCCTGATATGTCGGTCCCTTTAAATTCTCAGTTGTTTCAGCAAAGTAGCTTATGAGCTTGAGTTGCCTTCAGATTTAGCTTCAGTGCATCCACTATTCCATGTCTCCTTGCTTAAGAAGTGCATAGGTGACCCAACAGTTGTAGTCCCTGTTGAGGGTGTAGATATTTACAACAGTCTCTCTTACAAAGAAATTCCAGTCGAAATCCTTGACTATCAGACCCGCAGACTGAGGAACAAAGAAGTCCCTATGGTCAAAGTTCTTTGGCGGAATTATTCCGTTGAGGGAGCTACTTGGGAAGCAAAGGTAGACATGCAGACCAAGTATCCTCACCTCTTTTTCACTAATTCAGGCTCAGCCCGAGGTAATGGCTTTTCTTAAGCTTATTCCGTTTCATGTTCATATTTTAGTTACAAACTTGGTATTCAGTTTCATGCTCAGTTTTCTATTTCAAACTTGGTATCCTTTACCATTGCATGTTCAGTCGCATGTTCATGGGTCAGTTCAGTCATGTATACATGCATCAGATATGTATGATCAGCTTATCAGTACTCCCAGTCATGCATTCATGTATTAACTCAATTACGAAATCATCCATTAGATATGCATGCTCAGTAAATCTGTAATGTCATTCATGTAATCATGTTTCAATTGTTCATGTTCAGTATGTACATCAAATTATTATTTCTCCCATCTCAGTCAGCCTCATTCGAGGATGAATATTCCCAAGGGGGAGATATTGTAAGACCCCACAAAATTTCTAAGCTTAAGTCAGTCCTTTAAGCTTGTCAAGGGGCCCCAGACTTAGAAAATTTTAGCTAAGTTTCCAGACTTAGTTTATTTTTAGCCTTTGAAAGTTGAAAATCTCTTTTCGTGACCATAATGTCCTTTAATGGTCTATATTTTTGTTAATTCATGATCAGGAATGTCTATAGGGGTTCTCGGACGAGTTTTGGATTTTTTGAACCTCGTTTAGACCTTGTTTGAAATCCCAAAATAGTGAGTCGACGCGATATTGGCGCATCACGTCGCCAATCACGTCGATAGAGAAAATGTTTCTCAGCTTAGGGAAAATTCTAGTAAACCGACGTGATGTCAGTGCGTTGTGTTGGTTATCGTGTTGGTACCCTCGACGCTCCGTGTCAGCTATAGCGTAGCTGGGCACATTTTTCTGTCTTTTAAACTCACGTCCTTAAGGGTAATTAAGTCATTTTCCCTCAACCTTCAGCCCCCATAACACGAAATTAGCCCTCTTTTGGCTAAATACATTCATTATTTCACAAGTGCTCAAGAACAAGAAACCCTAGGTGATTAATTTTAATT
>NC_061115.1:188722028-188729801 GCF_002878395.1 Capsicum annuum | reverse complement strand
AAGGACTCAAGCTTTCTTCCATAAATGTTCAAGAAATTGTCAA
This sequence comes from Capsicum annuum, assembly GCF_002878395.1. Taxonomy (NCBI): domain Eukaryota; kingdom Viridiplantae; phylum Streptophyta; class Magnoliopsida; order Solanales; family Solanaceae; genus Capsicum; species Capsicum annuum. Next base: position 188,729,758 of record NC_061115.1, on the reverse strand, counting down.
CCAAGGTATATAAAGTGTTCATCCAAGGGTCCCTTTCACCCGTGGAGCTCAAGAAACCCTTTTCAAAATATGAATTTTGAATTCCATGTTGTGGGTTTGATTGTACACATATTTATGTTATGGTATGATTTCCAAGATTGAATCTTTATTGAATTCTCATGACTTTATGTTAATTATGTGGATTGAAATCCTTAAATTGAAGTGCTTGATATAGCCATGATGTATTAGCTGTTGATCCATGCCCTAGAAAAGGTTATGCCTTCCATGTGTTTGTTAAAATGCCTAAGTGATTAAGAATTGTGCATTATGACCTATTTGTGAGTTGTATGATAAAATTATGATGTACCCACACGTTCAAAATGATTTCTATGCTGAAAGATATGTCTTGTAATGATTTGGTGGAATGCTCATAACTATGGATTTGTGAAATTATGATATGTTAGCATGTATTCCCATTCATATGTAAGCTTATGATTTGCGAATGCTTCATGAAATCCCTCAATGATAGTATTATGAGTTGTTGACTATGGCCATGTGTTCAAGTAGTATTATGTCTCATTTATTTTCATGTTATCGAGTCCTGAGGTATTTAATACCCGGTAATTTAGCTGCGTGCCTAGAGCCAATATCAGTTTTCAAGATAATCTCAGTCAAGCCACGATCAGTAGAATTCAGTTAGTTTTAGAACTCAGGAAAACTCAACAGTATTCAGTTCAGTCCTCAGTAACTCAGTCAGTTAATAAAATTCAGTAATATTCCGCTAGTCAATGGAATTCAGTGAACTCAGTCCAATTCAGTCCAATATACTCAGTTCAGTGTCTATTCAGTTGGGAGTAGGATTCAGCATCAAGTGGACCCAAGGATGGGAACTCACCTACCAGCAGAGGGTGTGATTCTTAGGAGCAGTCCTTGCGTTCCAAAACTATGTAGACAGCATAGGTTGAGACATCAACACTGCCAGTTGAGGGTTGATGAGGTGGACTAACACTGCCATATGAGGGTCCCACTGTTCTCTTTTAGGGACACTGCCAGATGAGGGTCACTCACAACTTGTCCTTACCAGTGGCATATTATTGACACCCATCCAATTGGGGTTACAGATTGGACCCCAACTCAGTTATAATATCTTATTAGGGGCATGTTGATTAGATGCATACCTCCCATAGTCTCAATCTTAGTCTTCAGTAAAGAACTCAAATAGTTCTACAGATTTCAGAACTGTCAAATACAGTCACTCAGCTTAATACAGAACTCAGCTAGTTCCATTAGAATCAGGATTGTCAGACACAATCACTCAGATATCAGTAATCCACGTTAACAGTAACTCAGTATTCAGAATCCTTATGATTTCAATTACAGTTATGTATTCATGCATGTATCCTATCGTAGTTATGTTCATGTTATTCAGTCAGTTTAGTTCATGCATATGAACTCTTGCATTCAGCCTTACCTTACTTTGCATACCAGTACATTCACACGTACTGACGCATACTTTTCTTTTGTGCTATGTTATTTTATACCATAGGTTTGGACGCTCAGGTTCCCGATCGCGCTTAGTAGCTCAGATATCAGCAGTCAGAGTCAGTGGTGAGTCCTCATATTTTGAGGACATGATTATTTCATTCTTTCAGTATTTTAGTTCTTAGTGATTTTCAGTAGATAGAGTTAGTTGGGGACATGTCCCATCAACTCCTTATTCAGACAGTTTAGAGGTTTTTAAACTATAGCATGTTCAGACAGTTATTTCAGTCTTGGTATTATCATACCTTGTTCAGATGTTGTTTCATTTAGTATTGCTTAGTATTTTGAAACTTATGGCAAGTTTTTCGCCAAATTTCCACATTTATTTCAGTTATATTGTTATTACACTATTACAATTATTCAGTGCTCAGTTACAAATACCAATCATAGGTTAGCTAGTGGTCCTGCGGGATTATTAACACCGTGTAGCGTTTGGGGTACCAAACTCGGGGCGTTACAAGAATGTCCCAACGTATTATGCTGGCGGAAGATGATCGTGGTCAAGGCCCGAGGTATCAGGTAGAGCATAGATTAGGACTAGTGTACGTTAGCGTAGTTTCGTTTCAATATCTTTTATTTTGGATTGTAATAATTGGACTGGACACTATATTTTTGGACTTTTTTTATTTGGTTGTTTGATTGTTTTGAGTGTTTTATGTGTTTTTATACATTCATAGTGTCGTACTAGCCGATATACTCCACAAGAACAAGAAGAACTATAGTCTATAGTAGGGGTGAAAGTGCAAAATAATTATGGGGGAAAGTGTTTTGATTGGTTATGCTTTCCACGTTGGACGCGTTTGCTTTTTTGCGCAAAATTCATAACAAACGCAGGCGCAAGAAAATGTGCAATGTCAAACAATTGACAACACTTTATGAAAAACTCGATGGTTCAATAGAAACATGCATGATCTAGTTGAGGTGTCAATATAAAAAAACACCAACAAGTTCAGAAGGTTGCATATATATTCCGCTAAACAACAACCATGAAGGAGTTGGAAGACATGGTTATAGACTGGTGGTAATAGTGGTTGTATGTGGTTGTTCTTTAGTGATGAAATTCATGAGTTCCAAAATAGTGTATTAAGTAGTCGTTTGGCGATAGAATTTTTTTTCTGTTTTTTGAAAAATTATTTCACTTTAATGAAAAAAGTGAAAACACGCTGCTTTTGGCCATGAATTTTCCAACTCCAATTTCAAAAAATTATTTGAAAAAGTGAAAACAAGTTTTACTTGTTTTCACTTTTTTTACTCATACTTCTCTCACAAAATTTCAAAAACAACTTTAATTTATATTCATGGTCAAACACAACTCCAATTCCAACTTCATCTTCAATTCCAACTCCAACTCCGAAAAAAAATAATTTTCATGGTCAAATGGGGCCTATTACGATGTCCTCAATCAATGATCATTCAACGAGTATAGTAATAAAACTAGTGATAAATATTCATACACTGATAATTGATTATAGTAATTAGCGAAAATAATAATTTTGCTAAATGTAAGTAATTGATGGCCAATAGAAATATACTTCCTCCGTTTAAAAAAGAATAACATACTTTGACTTGACACAAAATTTAAGATAATAAAGAAGACTTTTGAATCTTGTGGCCTTAAATTAAAGTTGTATCAAATATACCAAAATGCTCTTTAATCTTGTGGTCCTAAACATGTCTTGTAGAAAGTTGAAATTAAAGTATTACCAAAGAAGGAAAGGGTAATTCGTTTTTAAACGAACTAAAAAAAAGTAGGTCATTCTTTTTAAAACGGAGGAAGTAACTGATAGTACTGACCAATGATGACAATAATAATTGATGAGTTGATTACGAGAAATAACTATCTTCACTAAAAAGTTCAATCAAGTATTATTGTTTTGGTTTCTCACCCTAATATTCGGGCCCGACCTTTTTCTATACGAGATTCGAATATGAAATATTTACAATCCAGTTAAAAATAATTTTTTTTCATCATCTCATCGTAATCCACGTTGATAATAAACATCATGTTAATCATGAATTAAACTTTGTACAAATTAAATAGGAATAAATTTAGATCTATTTTATGATTATAGTAATTAGCGACAGTGATAATTTTGCCAAAAGCAAGTAATTGATGGACCATATGAAAATAAATGATGGTAATAGCCAATGAATAACAAAAATAATTGACGAGTCGGTTACGAGAAATAATCGTCTTCACTAAAAATTTCAACCAAGTATTATTGTTTTTGTTTCTCACTCTAATATTAGAGCCCGACTTTTTCCTATACGAGAATTCGAATATGAAATATCCAATTAAAAATAATCTTTTTGATCATCTCATCATAATCCACAGTGGTAATAAACATCATGTTAAAGCAATAGCCAATGAATAACAAAAATAATTGACGAATCGGTTACGAGAAATAATCGTCTTCACTAAAAAGTTCAACCAAGTATTATTGTTTTTGTTTCTCACTCTAATATTCGAGTCCGACTTTTTCCTATACGAGAATTTGAATATGAAATATCCAATTAAAAAAAAAATTTTGATCATCTCATCATAATCCACGGTGGTAATAAACATCATGTTAATCATAAACTAAACTTTGTACAAATTAAATATGAATAAATTTAGATCTATTTAGAAAGTATAAATGATCACGATTGGGCACGACTAAACTATACAAGTTGTACATATTAAAGGGTGTTTGAATTGACTAATTTTTAAGTGCTTTTAGCTTTTAAACACTTTTTTATTTTTAAAGTGTTTGACAAAAGAAAAAAAGTGTTTTCAAGCACTTTATTTAAGCTTAATTTAGAAAAAAAAAAATCAAAAGCCAAAAGTAGGTTACTATTTATTTTTAACTTTTTACTTTTAAGTCACTCAAAAAAAGTTTAACCAAACAAACACCCCTAATCTATTGAGAGGAGATCTACCAATATCTATTTCATATTACTTGTATTTTTATTAATATTAGATTATTATATAAAATTAGTAGTATTAAACTATTAATTAGTGATGATCAGACATAATACATAAGTGTGTTTTTTAACTTGACTTCAACTTGCATTCATATTTTTTCAATTTTGAATGTAAATAAATAACACTTAAACTTGTATAAAGTTGAATAAATAGACAAATGTGTTCTACGTGCCAATTCGTGTCCTACATAGCGTCCACAGGGGCAGACCCACATAGAGTGAGGGAGTTCTATTGAGTCTCTCAATAGAACAACAGTGTGTAGTGCATCAGTTAAGGATGTTCAAGTCTTCTCATAAGATCAGAGATTGAATCTCGGTGAATTTATTATCTTGTTTTGTTTTACTTCAAACAAGTTGTGTTGTCTACTTAATGTTACCCCATATTAGCATCACCTACTAATTTATGAATTTCTATGAAATATACCATCACCTACTAATTTATGATTTAATATAAAATATAAATTAATATATAGTAGTAATTCTTAATAAATTATATTATATATTTAATAAATTTTTTAATAAAAAATATTTAATTTAGATTGAAATTATTGAATTTTAGTTCGCTCATATTTTGTTTGACCCGTTCATATAAAATTCTATTCGCTAATTTAAATGCCTACTTATTCATATTCAAAATTGGAGATCATAAATGCAGGCCAAATTAAAGAGAATGCTTATGCATTATGACAATGATAAATGTATACAATTTGTAATGAGTCCAATGAAGTGTTGCAGATCTATGCATGCAAGTTCCAGATGGAATTTTAATTAGGCGGAATTCAACAGACACCTAAAATTTCAATGATCTTTTACTTTGGCATCTAAGTAGGCAGTATTTATTTTTGACACCTCAACTAATATTTTGATGTGTCATTTTCACACTTTTTACTGAGTTATCATTGCTCATGTGCTACACATAATTTGAGCGCATGTAAAAAGTATTTTTGTAGTTTTGTCCTCTCTTTTCTTTCTTCCTCACTCTTTCTTTCATTAATTTTCATCATTTTTTCTCCTCAACTTTCATAAAATTTTCATCATTTTTTTCTTTAACTACAGTACAAAATACACGTACATTGCATATATTTGAAAAATATGCTGATTCTGCCATTAATTTTATTTTTTTCAATTCAGTGGATCGCAATTTGATTCAATATATCATTTTTTAAATTAAATTTTACACAATTTGATTTAAAAGGAAAAAAATTACCACAAAATATTTATTTTTGCGTTTTGCTTCAATTTAATTTAAAAATCTATTTTTTTATACAAGAATCATCACAAAAGGAGAAAGAATTTTTGTGTGTGTTTGTTCAATGAAGGTCATCAATGACGTCCTTTTCTGCTTTCTTGAAATTTGAGATTTTAAAAATTTAGAGGGGGTGAAGGGTAGGGGTGGGGTGAGGGGGTTAAAGAAGATAATGTTTCATTGGGGGTGGGGTGGGGTGTTGAAGAAGATGATTTTGGGATGGATTTGTGGGGAGGAGGTGGCGGGGTCAAATAAGCTGTAAGTACAACAAGAATTTTAGGATTTTTTGGCGGGTAACTAACCGAAGTAAAATTGAGTCGTTAACAACAGGTGAGTATCCCACGAGATTCTCAAATTCCTCCACAAAAAATTGCTTCCCAATTTGTAGATCACTGAGCTTATTCCACATTCCCTCTTCATTAGATCTTTGACAATAAATTCCTTTCTAGTGTTCAGATTTTTTATCAGAAAAAATGAAGAAAAATTCAAATCAACACCTCCATTTGACAATGTGGATGATGATGTTTTGCTTCCATTTTGTGGTGGAGAAGATTTGCTTATTCCCTTTTTAGGCGGAGCCATTACAACAGTAAAATTCGTGTATTAGCATATTCTTGTGGCTGGTCCCAAAAGAGAGAAAAGATTGAAGGGACAAAGATAATGGAATAATGATTTTGACAGAAAAAATCTCCACTAAAGAAAAATTGAGGACTGTATTGTGGTGGAGAAGATGATTTTAGGGGTCAGGGGTGGGGTGGGGTAATTTATTATTATTTTTTAGTTTAAATTAATTATTTAAAAATTATTTTTAAATAAAATTGACAAATATCGATATATTATTCGTCACGTTACACGTCAGTAGCACGTGTATTACAAGCACATTATATATTTTTGCTGATTGTGTAAAAAGTGTCAAAATGACACATCATAATATTAGTTGAGGTGTCAAAAATAAACACCGTCAACTTTAGGTGCCAAAATGAAAGATCACTAAAACTTTAGGTGACTATCGATGAATTCCGCCTTTTAATTAATATTTGTGCAATAGAAAATTTTTTGGCGTACTCTCGGAGTGGTTACCTAAGATAAGGGGTAATAATTTTAATATAAAATATAAAATTTATTTTATTTTGTGTTTGAGAATATTAATTAATTTAAAAATTATTTATCTTATTATTTATATAAAAAGATGAAAATGAAATTAATTATTCCATATATAAATAAAGTCAAATAAAAAAACTATATCGAGGAGTCGACATTGAATAATGAATGGACATTATTAAAAAGTGTGTAAAAATGGATATAGGCGAAAAGGCAATAGTGACAGCCATGTGTGGAAAAGTACTCCCCTAGTTTCTCCTTATTTGTTGAAAAGTACTCCCGTAGTTTCTCCTTATTAAAAATAATAATTATTTTAAATTGTTTATACAATTTATGAAATTAAGATAATAATAAGTATGTTTTTTCATTTTTAGCTCAATATGAAATTATTATATATAAAGTAATAGCAGTAGTAAAATTTAAAGTTTAAAAGAAATATATTTCTAATTATTAATTTCTTAATAGGCGTGACAAACCAACATTAATCAAGTAATAATGAAATGGAGGGGGTATTAAAGTAAAAGAAAATTATTCGGATTATTCATTATTGGATTTTTATTACCATTTAAAGCCTAATTTTTAATTAATTATAATTCATAGTTCCATTTGCCTATTAATTATTCTTAATTACAATTCATAACATTTTTCATGTATTTTCTATTTTCTATTATTCTCATTTCTTTTTCCCTTTTCAAATTTTTTCTTCAGTTTTTCCTTTCCTTTTTTTGTTGCTTTCTCTTTTTCTTTTTATTTTTTATTCATTTTTTTTCTTTTTCTTTTTTTCATTTTCATTTTTCTCTCTCTTTTTTTTCTTTTTTTTTTTATTTTTTTTCCTTTTTTTTTTCTCTCATTTTTTTTTCTTTTCAATTTCTCCCTTTCATTTCATTTGTGCGAACTA